>NC_133622.1:31831081-31980036 GCF_048593235.1 Sminthopsis crassicaudata
GTTGAAGTTTGCATAATATTTAAAAATACAAATAGGCAGCTAGGTAAGAAAACCCGAGTTCAAATTTAGCCTCAGACATTTACCTGCTGAGTTACTCTGGCCAAGTCATCGACTTCTGTTTGCTTCAGTTTTCTCAGTGGTAAAATAGAGATAACAAGAGCACTCACCTCCCAGGATTGTTGTGAGGATCAAAAGTGTAAAGTGCATACTTAGCTCAGTTGTTCAACTGTGTGCAACTTTTCCAGACTCTATTTGTTTTGTTTTTGTATTTGACAAAGATACTGGAAGGTTTTGCCATTTCCTTCAAACAGGGGTAAAGTGACTTGCCCAGGATCACACAGCTAGTAAGTGTCTGAGGCCAGATTTAAATTCTTCTTTTTCTAACAGGGGTAAAGTGACTTGCCCAGGATCACACAGCTAGTAAGTGTCTGAGGCCAGATTTAAATTCTTTTTCAAACAGGGGTAAAGTGACTTGCCCAGGATCACACAGCTTTAATAAGTGTCTGAGGCCAGATTTAAATTCTTTTTCCTCCAGATCCACCTAGCTGCTCTCATTACCTAGCTATATAAGCACTATATAAATTGTAGTTATGACTATCATTATCCTTATCTATATTATTCTATTGTAATAGAATGTCATAGAACAACAATATTATTATTGCTGTATTCTTTGGCCCCTGCACTTCATGACTATGCAGAATAAAATCCAGTCCTGCCAACAATGTAAAGAATGAGATGAAAAGCCAAGTGGAAAAATTAAGTTCATGATTCCCATATTATAAAACTGAGCCTCAGAAAGGTGAATAGTCCTTAGTCATTCAGCTAGGGTCAGAATCCAGATTTAAATTAAATCTCCCAGTTTTCCCAAGAAACCTATATATAAAATTTGGAAAGGTTCTAAACATTGGTTTAAAAAATACAGACATATTGAGCATGATTTTAAAATATAGTAGATTCAAATAAAAGAGTGAATTGCTTAGACCCAAAGGTCATTTATTCAATTCCCTCAGCTTCATTATTGCAGTTCATCACTCTCTAAACCCTTTAAGCTAATGTTGCAAATAAATACCCCCAAATTACCAGTCCTGAAAAATGTTTTGCCAGCCTGCCCCCTCCCCAGGGCATATAATTTATACTAGAGACAAGAAATGAAATAAAAATTCATACCAACCCATGCTAAGTTGTTACTAGTTCTTACACAAAAGAATGAAGCTACTGTTAAGGCTGCTTTTAAACTATTTTGATGTAAGCTAAATGTTGTAAAAACGAAACTTTTTTATAAAGGGTTTTTTTAAGTGCTAAATTTTCAGGAAGGCAGACGGGCAACAGAGACAGCCACAGGCCAAAGAATGTGACAGGCTCACTCTTTTTAAATAAATAAATGACATTAAAAAGTCAGACAATTCTAAGAGGGAGGGTTTTATGAGATAATCACACCCCTGGGGGAGGGGGATTCAGTTGTGCCTACTATAGTCTTACCCTAAGGGTATGATTATGCTATGGTAAACACACCCACCCATCGTGCTTTATTTCTTAACTAATAAATCATTACAAATGATGTAATTTGTGCAGCCATATCTCAAGATCCTCACCACCAGCACCCCCTCCCCACACTCTCCAATGAAACCAGTAAACAAAAGTGATTCTTACTGAAACATCTTCATGTATGGGTCTTTATTTCACTCTACTTTTTGTGTAAAAATTAACCAGCAGAGTTCAATTTGAAAATTCCCTTGATTTAATGGCCAAAAAAAAAAAAACAAAAAAACTTCTTTCTAACCAACAGATTTTTGGAGGGTGGAGGAAGTGTTTTCCAGTCATTCTCCTGAGACATCAGAGCTAAAAAAAAATTATGGGGAGCTCCCACTACATTGAAACTTGGGTGGGTTTTTGTTGTTGTTGTTGTTTTATCCTGGGGAATCTGGTTGTGTATCATCCCGGAGCAAACTGTCCAGGCTTTTGTGTTTGTCTCTATTTAGCTGGGAATTTCTCTGGATGGCATGTGCACGTGCATTTCAAGGTTTCCCCGTACAATTAGTGTCACTCCCATTATACTTGTATTTTTCTGGCTTGGTTTTCTCTTCTCTGGATGTTTCATCTTTTTCCATAGAGCATTCATTAGTTTCAGCATCACCTAGTCTAATTGACAGGTTCCATTGTTGTCTTCCCAAAACTTTTGTACTCTGGTCTTTATCTTCCAAAAGGGGAGGAACATGTCCATTCTTTTTAGGTTTCGTGGACTGGTCACATCCAGGACAGTTAGCCTGTCTGAAAAGAGGAGGGTTGACAGAAGAACTTGGGGGCAACTTTAAAAGCCAGAGTGGAGCTGGGTACCAGCCTAGTTGGATGGTCTGCAGCTCTGTGCCTTGACATTTTAAAAATAAAAACTTCTTTAAATCGACTTTTCAATAATAATAGTAAGTAGCATTTATATAATGCTTTCATGTTTGCAGAAGAATTTAGAATTATTTGATCTTCACAACAATACTGGAAAAATGGTGCTATTATTATACCCGTTTTTCAGATAGGAAACTGGAACAGGTTAAATGACTTGTCCAGGTTCACATAGTAAGTTTCTGAGACTACATTTTAATTCAGGGCTTCCCTGAGTCTAGGGCCAGAGCTCTTTCTGGATTACCTAAATATGCACTTGACCTAGTCCTTTTGTAAATGAAAGAGGAAAAAAAAAAATATATATATATATACCCAAAATGAAACATAGGAGAAAAAGACGGGGAAAGCGATGCCATGTTCAGAATTTCTGTACTTGGCTCAAGTTTCAAGAACTGCTGTAAATCTGATGGAAAAAGGAAGGGGAACTATATTCCTATCACCATTGTCAGATTTTCTCAGTTAAGAGAGAAAAAAGCAGTAGCCCCAAAGGAGACAATGAATCTTAGAAGTCTCTGCCTCCCAATTGGAAGTCAGGAGGGAGAGATGTGCTCCTGAAAATTCTATTTGTTCTAGCACCACCAACCTGCACTTCCCATCACTGATTTTTGTGAGCTCCATTTTGGTACCAGTCCCCATATTCCTGGTGCCCCACATATATCCCAAGGAATTCTTGCTTAAGTTTACACTGGAGCACTGAAGAGGGGGCTCTGTGTGGGAGTTCTCTCAGAGGGAGGCAGGAGGAGGTGTTAACATTTCAGCAGCTCAGCTAAAGATTTCAAGAGACTTCCTAGGAAAATGAGAGTGTACCAAGATTCAATATAGTGAGAGGAAGGAAATGGGCACTAGAAACCTCCAAATGTCAAGGGAACAGACAGAAGCAGAAATGAAACTTGGGTCCAGCTAATATATCAAAAGAAATGTATCTAGTTGTATAAAACAAAAAAATGAGAAACATTTTGAAATGGAGAAGACAGGAATCAGACCTCTGAAGAAATGTACAAAACCCCACAAAACTAGGTACATGGGAAGATCACAAGATTTGTGCTCTCTCATTTTTTATTTTATTTTATTTTATTTTTTAGATGAAATACCAGGTGAAATCCACCAAGGTTTACCCTCAATTTTAAAGAAGCCATACTGCATGGAACTGGATTCTTTGTTGTTGTTTTTAATGGAGTTGGATTATTGATTGAATCTACATTTTACTCTTATTTAAAGCATTCTAAAATACATTTCAGTTGTCTTACAAGCTAATGTTGAGATAACAATAGATGAATTAATTTTATTAATGAAACAATTTGCTTCAGAGAGGGATAGCTTTCACAAATATATGTTTGATTTTCTTCATTTGACTGGAATCTGATCAATACTTTGATTTAGATTTACTCCCTCTTCTATGTTTTGATATAGATAGAAATTCCATCTATTTCTATTCTCTATTTCATATTTTTCGTAAGAAGATATCTTACTTGGAGGGGATACAAACCCATAAACAGATAAGTGACTATAAAGTCATTCTAAGAGGGAATTAATATTTACAATTGGGGGAATCATGTCTATGTCATCATCAGCCTTTCGCTTTCCATCCCTGATTTTGTGCAATCATTGTAAACTCTACCTAGGTCGGAACCGATCCCCACATTCCTGGTGTCCCACATATACCCCAAAGAATCTTTTGGTTAAGGACCTCTGTAAGCTTTCTCTAAATATTTGAATGGCTCAGCAAATCATGCCATAATTTGAACATATACTATTGGAGCATGAGAAATGATGCAAGGAATGGATTCTCAGAAAGGCTTGTAATGAACTGATGGAGTGACTTGAGCAGTTGAGGAGAACAATTTGTACAGTAACAAATAACATTGAAAGACTTAAAAATTTGATCAGAACAATGACCAACATTCATGACCAATGACCTCAAACACAAAAATGATAAATTCTCCCACCCCAAACTCCTCCAGCACTTTCTAAACTTCTGCCTGATTATGTGGGACCCCGGGGGACTAGAGCCAAGAGCCTCATAGTTATGTCTACAGAAGGACAAATAGAATATGGCAATGCAGACTAGAGGACAGCCTTGAAGAAAAAACATCCTGAATGAAGGATTGGAAATAGGAATCATCAGTTGGGGGAATGATGAGAAAAGCCTGTCTCCTGTCTATAGAGTCACCAGAGACAAGATAAAACTAGTGTGTGTGTGGGGGGGGGAGGGGGCAGCTAGGTGGGGAAGTGGATAGAGCACCAGCCCAGTAGTCAGGAGGCTCCTGAGTTCAAATCTGGTCTCAGACACTTAAGACTTCCTAGATGTGTGACCCTGGGCAAGTCACTTAACCCCATTTGCCTCAGCAAAAAAAATTAAAAAAAAAAAAAAAAAAAGAATATTGTAGGTTTGATATATTCAGTCAATCAATCAACAAACATTTGTTAAATACTTACTATAGGCCTGACATTGTACTAGGTTGTTGGGGATACAAAGGCAAACATAAAAGTTCTTGCTCTCCAGGAGCTTACATTCTGTTACTTGTAGTTGAGTCTTGAATAAGTTTATCAAGTGAAGAACAAAATTCTAAATTAATATCACTATTGGAAAACACTCCCAAAAGGGAAAAAACAAACTCATAATTTTTTCTGGCAAGGAGGTTACAACCTATTATAAAGAATGAGACATCTACCCAAATCAATATGATAATGTAGAATACAGCTGGGGGTGGGGGGTAGATAAAGTGCTATCAAAAATATGAGGAAGGAGCCATGATTTGGAAGTGAACATATCTGCTATCCCTAATTAAGTTGAAGAATATTTTTTCAGAAAGAAATACTATTGTATTTTTCTACTTTTTTTCATTTTCACCTCAAAGGATTCATTTCTTTACCAAATCATTTTATTTAGATAGGGGTTCTTAACCTTTTTTATGTGATGGACCCCTATGACATTCTGGAGAAGCTTACATATCTCTTTTAGAATAATAGTTTGTTGCTTACGTTCAGAATGAAAATAAATACTTTAATTTAAATTAAAAGGTAGTGAAAATAAAGATGTCATTTTGTTCCTTCTCCAAGTTCCCAGACATTTCTCCCAATCTGTCCATGGATCCCTTGGGGTCTGTGAATCTTGGGTAAAAAAACCCTTTTCTAAAGCATTTTCTGATTTCTATAGGATTGACAGAGCCTAGTACTGATTGTCCAAAATTCCTTATCCACTTTGTGAACTTCCCCTATTTCTTGTTTTTCCTCTCTGTCTGTATTAAGGAAAAAGAAAGAAGTATCAGTGTTGCTAACTGTGTGAACCACTGGACAAAGGATTTTTGAGTTTGAGGGCTAAAACAAATTTAAAATGAGATTTTAAAAATAAACAAACAACAACAAACCCAGACTGCATTATTTCACATTTTTCCTTTCTTTCCTTTCCATGAGTGTCCTGCCCCCTGGTGGATATGTCACCCACTCACAAGAAAGCACATAGCCTTTAACTTGTTTATTTTAGGATAATGTTTTAATGTATTTATTTTTATTTTAATAAATATAAAAATTATTGAATTATAATCACCTTAATTTATTCCTTACTATATACAATGCAATAAAATGGTCTGTGAATTTTGTAATATTCTTTTGTAAGATTATAAGAATTTTTAAAGTTAGATAATTTTGTGAGGAAAAGTCAAAGAAAAAAATCCACTAGTGACCAACTCTGATAAGGAGCTTTGAGATGGAATAGGAAGCTAAATTCTATATAAAATAGGACAAATAAAATCAGAAAACCAGCCAGTAAAAATAAGTAGAGAAATAAAAGAGGTGCCAAGAACCTAGAGTGAAGGGAAGCTAGTTAATAATGCTTTTGAACCCTGAACTAATTTATCATTAAATTATAGGGGGGGGAAAGACTGGTAATCCTCTAAGAAAAAACTTAAGGGAAAAAAGGCTTTTGGTTTTATCCCCAAATAGTTTTTTTTCCTTATAATCTATTAATTTATGAGTTTGGTCTCTTAATTAAATTAATACAGATCTTTATAACACAATCTTATTTTCTTCAAAACAAGGAAAGAAAAATACTTGCTATTAACATTCACCCAGAACCTCATACAGGGTTGAAATCAGACTGTGTCTGGGTTTTTCGAATACAAAAAAACCCTTTGAAAAATGTTATATGAGAAAATAAGTGTACAGAACACTCTGACCAGACTTAATCCAAAATGCTACTGTATTTCTATTCAGTGGGTATCAAAGTGCCTCTTTTATTGCTCTTTCAGGGTCCCAGGAAATCGTGATTACATGGCATTGACTTTTCATTTTCAAAAGAATAGATGAAAAGCATGAAAATGCTCTTGGGAGGGAGCTCTTAGAGGGGAGAGTATTTCTAGCTTCTCGTAAGTTTCTGCAATCTTTTGAAAATACTACACACAAAATGCCTTTAAGATTAGATGCAATTATAATCCAGTAATATTAATGCAGAGAGATGGCAAAGTTATTCACAATGAGAGAGGACTGAAAGCATTCAAGGCTTTCATCAAGAATCACTTTATCATGTACAGTATTCATCTAGTGACATTACTTCTTTTTTTCTTTCTTGTTAGATAGTTTTAATCACATAAAAATGATCTTAATTTGGTGCTGGATGATTCCAGATAAACTGGGAATGGATAAAAATACATGATGGAAATGTCTTGTTAGCAGGTTTGGTGGATGTTACAGTATACTGATACTTTATATAGAGGGGGATACATAAAAGAATAGTAAAAACATTACATTGGGTTTTTTTTTTAAGCTCATTATAATATCATGAATACCACCTACAAAAATAATAAAACCTAGCCATTTAAGAACATTTTGTCAATAAAATATTGCAATACAAAGTATGATAGATTTGGAGACAAGAACTGGATTAAATTTCTCTCTCTGTCACTTCCCTTCTCTCAATCACTTATTTCTCTTGATCTTGGATTCTTCATTATAACATGGAGATGTCTTCACTAACAAGGTTGTTGGTCAAATGAAATGATGAAGGTAAACAAGGGTAATACACTCTATTCATATAAGCTTCTATTACTGTTAATCTAAAGAAAAATCTTGACTAAGTGATATTTCTCCAGAAATTCTCCAGAGTGTACATACTTCAGTATAGCCAAAGAGAACTCAGCTTTATTTTGGATGATGTGTGGTAATGCATATTTATCATTAGATGATTTGATTATTCATGTCCTGCAATAAATAAGATTAAATTGGGGTGCCATCTCAACCCTTGAACCAGCAGGAAAAATTACTTGGTGAGAAATCCCCTACCCTAGTGTTGACAGGTAGGAGGATCCTGTCTGGCTAGCGAGGGATAAATTTGCTTTCATTCTATTTTCAAAGAGAATTAGTATTTCCTCCACTCCAGGGAAACGATCATCATTCTGGAGGTTGTACCATGCTACAAGATAACACTGATCCTACTTCTGAGTGAGTCTCTGTATAACAAGAACATTGAACCATTAGTGCAGATGGTAAGTTTTAAAAGGGGTTCCCTGGTCAAGATGACATCATTAGGTCATTAACCAGAGACACAGATTGCCTACTAGAACTAAAAGACTATTACAAATAGTCAACCCAAGCTCTTTGTTGAAGAATTGCTGAAGAATGCTCTTCTATGGTGACTTCAGAAGTCAACTCAGGAGTCAGCATATATGTCTCCTTTTCTTCCCTTTCCTGGAGCTGTCCAGATGGCAGAAAGGGAGGAAGATGTATGATAAAATCCGGGAGTTTTGCAATGCTATTAAGAGATGTTCTAGCCAAAAATTTCTGCTCTGAAAGCTCTGTTGTTGATGGAATTTCTGTTGACAATGTATGGATGCCCAATCTGATCTGTGGAGAACCTGAGATTCTCAGAAAATGCCTATCACATTGATACTGGTTCTAAGGAAGTCTCAAAGGAAAAATCAACTTAAGATGGGGAGGCGAGAGAAAATGTTTCTTTCAGAAAATTGTGTGTGTAATCATACTGGGAAAAGAGGTAACCAATATCCCAAAAAGAGTCTGGCCATGTTCCCAATAGAGTTGGGATAAAATCCATCCCCTGAAGAGGGACATTGCAGTGATCCTGATGGCAGCCATGTAGGGAGGAAGAGCATTGCCAGGAAGGTGAGTGGATGATAACTGCTATTAGGATGTCCTCCCCCAGTTATGGCACTCTGGGGAGAGAGTTCACCAATTGTAGTGCTGTGCCATGTAATTTTCCTTCAAGAATCATCCATTTTACTTCATAGCATTTTGCATAAGCAAAATAAAATGATATAAGGTCAACACAACTTGAAACTAGCATAAGACAGCTGTTTAATGAATATGAAATCTCAGAGTGAGCAAGTGCAAATGGGAGCCAATTGTTAATAAACTAATTAACCTGACCAAGCTAAGGGACATCCAAGAGAAAACAGGGCTCTTTAAGCTTTCCCCTTCCCTTGGGTTAGGGAAATTCAGGATTTTTTATATAAATCTATTGCTATCTCTGGGGTTATGACTGCCGACTATATTGCAATAGCAGTAATAAAGGTGCTGTCTTATTGCTACTTATCATAACCATCCAAAAGGCATTTCAACACATGGACCAACATTAACTTACAATTAGGTTAAGACTATCAAAATAACTTCCATTACAATGTGCAATTCATATTTTTCTTTGCTGAATTTTAATACATTAAGCAACAATTCTATCAGGAAGAGAAGGATTTCACCTCCCCAAACACCCCTAAACAACATACTGCTAAAGAAATGAATACGACAATGCATTTCCTCCATCAGATTTTTCTTTACAGAGTTGTCTACATTCCCTTTCATTCACTGTTCAATGACTACTGTCTGGGATCTCATAATTCAGCCCCAACTCACTCATTCTGCATATCACCTCACTAGTTAGGGCCTTCTGCCTTCAGTGTTTGCACAGGAAGGTTATTTGTACACAAAAGAACTTGAACTGGGTCTCAAGAGCTTTCATGAGTTTTCCCATATGAGTCAACAGGGGGTATCTTTTGTCTTAAGATGTGATGCGAAGGAATGCTTTTGTCTTGGAAATGATTGGAGTGAGAGGTGAAGGTTAAGAACTCCGTGTGAATCTTTGATACTTTTTCAAGGCAGCGTGATTTCCGAGATGCTTCCTAGACTTTTTCAGACTTTCATATGAGTGTCTCAAACTGACATTGTATTTCTGAGACACTGCCTTTCTTGATTTGATTCGCAGAACTAATTTCCTGAACTATTTAAATGATATTCTGTTGATACGGATGTCATGATGAAAATTTGATTTCCAAGTGATATCTGCAAATAATTTGATAGCTGGCTCAGGATCTGTCATCTTTTTATGTACCTGTAAATACTTTGCTAACATCTCTTCTGGCAATGAGCCACACAAGGCAGCAAATGTGTGCTTTAATATTTGGGATTAAATAAAACAACACAACCACCCGATTCTTTGCTTTAGTTCTACTTGTCATGGCTTACTTTGCCAGCCCTAAATCATAGCTATAAGTTATCACATATTGAATAAACCCTTTTCTTTTCTTAATATCTGGGGGAAAAAAAACCCTTAGGCACACACACAAAAAAAGAAGACACTCTGTATTTAATCATAATCCAAACTATAAGATTAAAACTATGTGTCATTGAAAAATCACCAAACATCTGAATTAATTAAATCCAACAACGTTATAGGGATTGCTTTTTGTTTATGGGGAAATCTCTGATGGAAACATTGAGTAAGATGAGTGTAGTGTACCCAGAATTTAAAAAAAATTAAAAACTCCCAAGGAAAAAAATGTAGCTTTAAACCTTACTCACTCTGAAATACTCTGCAATGAGATGACACTTATCTCTTTGGGTTCCTGGAACAAAACATTCCCTCTCTCAGCTCTGGGCACTTTCTCCGGCTGGCTTCCATGCTTGGAATCCTCTCCCTCTTCATCTTTCTTTGCCTTTGGCTTCCCTGATCTCCTTCAAATGTCAGCTAAAGTTGTCTTTTACAAGAAATTAAATTCTCCTTAATGCTAATTCTTTCTCTGTTGATTATTTCCACCTTACACTGTTTGTACATAATTATTTGCATGTCGTCTCTCCCATTGGAGTGAGCTTCTTAAAAGAGGGACCGTCTTTTGCACTTAGCACAGTACCTGGCAGGTTAACAGGTGATTAATAAATACTTACTGACTGATTAGTAATGGGTGCAATAGACTTTCTGTGTCATTATGAGCCAAAGAACTTTCACTTGCTATGGAGCACATGATCTCACCTTTAGCAGCATCAAATGTACACGATGGAGATGGGGCACTTTTGAAAAATCCCATTGAAATCAAATTAATAAATATAACCAGTACGAACAAAGGCATGGGGGAGGTGGGAAAAGGTAGATTTTTATAAGTGGGTAGTCCATTTTGATTGAAACAGAAAATTAGGGCACAACTGAATTGCCGGCTGATTGGTAAAAGTTTGATAGCCAAAGTGAAGTAAAATAATATTTGGATTAAACCATTGTCTAAACTAGATTGAATAGGGGTAAAGTAGGAAGTGACAAGGGCTATGTGTTGTGGCAATGATAGCATGGATTGCTCTTGATGGTATATCACATTGTGCCTTTTTATTATCTGTTTGGTTTAGCTTTAATTTGGATCTAGTTAGCTAGATTATAGAGGGCTCTGAATGCCGGGGCAAAGTGTATGAGTTTTACATGGTAGATTCACTTCTTGAAACATCCCTTATTCTCTCCTCCTTTGTTCAGGTTTCTTAGGAAGAGGTGACATTTCTTCCAAGGTTAATGTTGTCTTAATGCCATCTCATCCCATCTCTTCCAGACATTTTTCCCCTGGATCATTCCCTCTCTTATCTTCAATGTCTGCTTTTTGCCACTGATTCATTCTTTGCCACTAATAAACATATCCAGGGCTCCTTCATCTTTCCTTATCATCTTTCACTTTAGTCTGATATCTCTTTCACTATCACCCTATATACCTTTCCCTTTTGTGATCAAAGTTCTGGAAGAGTTATTTGTAAATTAGTTTAAATTTCTCCCTTCACATCCCAGTGTCTTGCAATCAAGCTTCTGAAACATTTGATCAAAATCGTTCCCTCTGAGGTTACTAACTGCTAAATCCAGTCATCAACACTCTCCCTTTTGAAATTACCTTGTATATATTTTTATTTGCTATCTGTGTACAGCTTGTCTCTCTCCAGTACAATGTAAGCTCTTTGAGGGAAGATACTATTTTCTCTTTGTATTCCCAGCATCTAGCGTGGAACCTTGGGCACAGCAGATGCTTAATACATGTCTGTTGAATTGAATTGAGAGTATCAGAAGCGGAACCATGCATAAGAAGAATAATCTGAAAGCAGTGTGAAGGATGGATTGGAAACGATAGAACTATAAGTAGAAAACCCGGGTAAGAGGTTATTGAAATAATCCAGATAAGCACTAGTGGGCTTCAGTCCTAAGGTAACACAGAGTGAATATAAAGAAGATGATAGGGGGAAGAGAAATTGTGGAAATTTAAGAACAGACAGAATACAAAGATAACAAAAATAATGGGTCAGGTTGGGTCTCCAGAATATAGCTGCTGCTTTGGTTCTAGTCATGGATCTGTATTACACACACATACACATACCCTACATGAATATATGTGTATATATATATATATATATATGACATTTATTACACATACATATATAAAACATACCTATGTACACACATAGAGATATATCTATAAACACATATTATGATATATGTACATATTTAAATAATACACTTTGTGTGTTTGTCAAGAATATATGTGGCAAAGGCATTTCACAAGTTCTGAAAGTCCTTTCTTTCTTTATAGTTTTCTATGAGGCATTTTTACTTTTGTAATACAGAATAGATACATGTAGAGAATGGCACTTGTTCACTTCTTCATATGGAACAGACTAGGGAGCCCAGGATAGTTGTGGAGACACGTGTAAATATTTTGTGCCTGGTTGGGTCTGCTGACCACGTGGTAAATGACTGACTGCAGTTCTCAAACCAGAATAGGAAGGTACCTCCAAAAGGCCCTGGCTTTTTGGATGTCATTGTTGGATGGACTCCACCAATGGCATCCAGTAAGAAACAATGTTATAAGGGAGAGGTCTTGGGCTCTCCCCCTCCAAGGCTCAGATGTGGCCCCTTGTAGCAGCTGTCTCTTGCTTTCGGTGATGTTTACTCATTTATTTTATCTAAAGGGATTGAAGTGTTCTACCTTATGAGTTTAGAAAAATTAGGAGAATAGACTATCTGTGCATCTCATGCATCCAGATTTCTGGGGTCTCTAGGTCATGCAAGATGCACCAATCCAGCATTAATGTCTCAAAGATTGAAGAAAGATATTTGGAGGGCAGCTAGATGGTACAATGGTTAGAGCATCCTCCCTAGAGTTGGAAGGTCCATTCTCAGACACTTAATACTTCCTAACTGTGTGATTCTAAGCAAGTCACTTAAAACCCAATAACCTCTCAAAAAAGCAATAATAATAAATCAATAACAATATCAATATATTATTATATTATGTATTAATATATAATATTAACAATATATAGTAATTAATTAAAAATAATATTAAATTTAATTAAAATTGAAGAAAGACATTTGAATTTAGCTTCCCAGGCATTGCTATGATAAAGACAGAAGTCATTTCATTCAGAGAAAAAATGTTGATCTCAAGCCTGGATTTCTCCTCAAGACCTTGAGCAAGGAGGCAGAGTTTTGCTGAGGAAACTTGGGGTTCTTGGGACACACAAATCAGATGCTACTCTAAAGCTACTCTAAACTGGGTTGTGCTCCCTAGATAATATGATTCTTTTCAATCCTAAAATAGGTGCTACCCATAAACATTCTCATTTCCTCACAGGGCCTTAAGGCCAATAAGCATATGACCTCTCATGCTGGATTACCATAATTAAAATAAATATTCTGTGTTACAGTCAATTCAAATAGAATTAATTTACTGATAGCTTCCTTGCATAATTCGCTGTTATTGCAGTATATTGTGCAGGGTTATTTCTATAAGAAAACAAAGAAACAAAAGTGAATCATAGCAAGAAGTATACATAATCAAGGCATCAAGGCAGAACTATCTCACTAGCTTTCGTCAAGGGACTACGGTTATAAATGTCTTTAAATAAAAACACGTATTTTTCTGCAGACAGCTTTTGACAGTCTACTTCAAGTATATACTGCAGGATGGATCATTTTTCATTAGTATAATTGACTTAAAACTTATCACTAGATGGCATAAATCCTGGTAATTGACAACCAAATCTATCAGTAGTGGAGGATGATAAATTTTTCAGAAACACTTTGAAATATTCATAGGTAGAAAATTTGCCAAAAATTTCCATCCACCAATGCATGTAAATTTTCCAGTAGTCATATTATGCATATAATATGCTATTAATGATATTTCACTACTGATGATGCTTCAGTAAATTTTAGCTCATATATTTATGACTTTAGAAGAGCCTTAAGTTGAGTATATATAAATGACTCCCCCGTTCTTTGAACTGCTACATTGCATTATTAGCAAGGTAAGACCAAAATAGAATTATCATATTTCCTAATGTGCTGACTTTTTAAAGCTGTTTGCTCCTCCCCATCTTTTTGAGAATGGGTCCCTATTTTGCCTAGACTGGCAGGTCAGTGACCCATTCATGGGTCCAATATCAATTCTCATCAGCAGAGAAGTCTTAACCTGCTCCACTTTTTCTGCCCTGAGCTGGTTTGTCTCTCCTTAGGTGATCTAGTCACTCTCCATTCCCATTCCTACAGGCTGACCATCTTGGTTTTAGGCTTAATGCAGGCACTCTATTACCTTAAGCCCTAAGGCAGCATTTCTCTAACTCAAGTGATCCAACAGCTTCAGACTTTCTCAGGAAGAGGGATTACAGATTTATACTACCATCCCTAGCTATTTTAGAGCTTTTTGGAACTGAGGAAGTCTGTACCTACTGATGTCTGCTTAATTAATTATAATCATTATTAATCTTTCATTACTTATGACACTTACCAGTGAGCAGAAAACTGCATCCACATTTTTAACATGTAATTATATTCACATGGGTTTTTGTATTTTGGTTTTGCTAAGATTTAAAATTGGAAATGCATAATATTGGGCTTATTTCTGTCTAATGTCTGAATCACTACCTTACATTAAATTGATCGCTTAAGGAAGCACATTAATTTTGTCTCTCAGGCCACTGAACCATTGTTGTACATTTTTAGTGCTGTGAAAGTAGTATCATCCTTTGAAATATCTGAGCAGCTACAGGTAAGGAAAGGCATCAAGGAAAATTGCTCTTATTTTATTTAAAATCTGTCTTTGAATCTTTTATTTTCCATTTTAAAACTTTGACTCTTTAAAGCAAAATACTTGTTTTTGATGTAAAAATATCAAATTTCAAGCTTTTCAAAATCACTGTGTTGAACAGATGAACAGTACTTTTCATTTGAAATAATATCAATATTGTATCTGTAGACACATCCAGCTATTTCTGGGACTTATTTCCTGAAAGTTTTTCAAATGTATATTGTATTCTTAGGAATGTTTTTAGTATACAGCTTTACCAAGAAGGAGATTCTATCATTTCACTTTAGCAATTCACGGAACTGTTAAGCAATGCAGGAAATTTCTCTTTCTAGCTAACTTAAATTATTCACACTCTAGTTTGTCTCTTTTTCTCTCAGTATTCATGGAACCATATAGACTTTCTGACAGTTTTCTTTTATTCCATCTTCAGGGAGGATGGAAAACAATTGACCTGCATTTTATGATAGCCAACTGGATTCTAGAAATACATTTTGATAAACTTTAAAATGTCATAATCTAGAGCCGTAATAATTTTGTCACCTAGGACTTTTGAAGACAAATTTGGTGGAACAGAGGAATCAGAGAAGACACTGGGATAATACTTGGTTAGGAGAAACAGATTCTAAGACCCTGAGGTAGAGCAAGACAGGGGCAGGGGAAAGGGGAGAAGTTCATCTCAGTGTAAGGAGAGGAAGAGAATGGGCCAAATGGTAGCTTCCTTTTTAAACTTGATAACAAAATGTAAAGTTCAGTTGTTTCTGTTTTCAAAGGAGTTTAAGTGCTCTTAGCAACTTCCAAATATTTATCCTGTGAAAAGTACAAGTAACCCTACACTAACTCTTGTTTTTTACTAAATCTTCTCTTAAATTTCTCTTCAATTTAAGGCAGTCTCCCTTATAAGTCTCATTTCTAAATTTTTAATAATTTTTGTGACTTTCTCCATTTTCCATATCCCTCTCAAATTTGAGATGAATAGCACGAATAACAAAAATGTTATTTACTAATATTTAGTTATCCCATAAATTTATCTTCTTAAAAGCTTTTAAAAACCATTTTATCTTTCTAATGCAATCTTGCTAGACAGGTTTCATGACTATTTTTATAATTTGTTAATTACTTATCATATTGTCAGTGATCAATATATATTTATTATTTAAATAATGAGGATGACAATGATATTGATAATGAGGATATTCTAATTATTTTTAAAACTGCCCCATGAATGTACATATAAGAAACCAATAAATTACACTAAAGTATTATATGATTCATATTGAGTTTTACATTGTGAAAATATTGATAGAATGACAACTACTGCATTCATCATTTTATAAACATGAATTACTTAGTGATTGAAAGGAACGAGAAAATTATAGTAGCATAAGTGACAATAATAGTTTATTTTCAATTATCTGTCCAAGAAGGAAAAAAACCTAATTAGATAAAGGAGAAATGATAAATAATTCAAAACCCAACATTTTGGAGTTATCACAAACCTTAATATATATAAACATCTGCCCACCTCTGATTCACTCCAAAAATTTACTAACAAAATCCACAGTATACAAATTTATTTTTTTAAATTAGATTTTGTTGTAGTAAATTCATGGCTGGAATTTTTCTCTTCTTGTTTAAATTGCATATAATCAAATACTTTGATGCTTATGCTGTGCTCAGTTGATTGGTAGTTGCCTCAGTTGCTCATTAAATCTAGAACAGGCTCTACCCAGCTATATTTCAATTCATACCTCAGTTACCTCATCAGCTGCTATTTTGAGTACTCCTTTTTCCATTTTTCTTTTCCTTTCCAGGTCCGAACCATAATCATACCATCTTGGTCAATCATCCTGGAAAAGGTAAGTCAGCTTACTCTGCTACGACTCCACTCAACATCCCAGTAATTTCCCATACCAAAAAAAAATCTTCTCCAGTGCAGATAACTTCTAACGCACTGCCATTTGTCTCTGATAATGCTTCATTTCTCTTTCTCCATCTTAATCTGGGTCTCCTTATATTAGAATGTAAACTTCTTGCATACAAGACTCACTTTACTTCTTTAGCACTGAACACATGCTAATAAAGTTTTTTTTAAAATTAACTCATTCAATAATTCATATCTAAAAACCTAATATTAAGAAGCTTTTTACAAACACATTTCCTAGAAAGATGGGGCATGATAGGTGGCGCAGTGGATAGAGCACCAGCCCTGAATTCAGGAGGACCCGAGTTCAAATCTGGTCTGACACTTAACATTTCCTAGCTGTGTGACCCTGGGCAAGTCACTTAACCCCAGCTTCAGGGGAAAAAAAAAAAAAGAAAGATGGGGCATGAGATTGATGTTTATTATGGATTCATTTTAGGTTGTCAGACTTGGTTAAGAGGTTTGATACAATGATGTTTGAACCAATCTATAGCTCTTTTGGTTATAGCTGTATTATCTATATTTATTGCTTTTTCTTCTATTCTTTTCTTAATAACCCTGTTATATCTGACTTCCAACCTCATAATACAGCAGGAACTAATCTCTTCAATCAATTGACAAATACAACATTCTGCTCAATCTTCATCCTTCTTGCAGCCTTTGCAGCATCTAACTGCTGCTTGATGTGCTTTACTTTAGGATATTCTCTCCCTGGGTTTTTTCATGACACTCCTCTCTGGGTGTCTCTGTCTCAATTTCTCTCACTTGGTGATCTTGATGAGAACTAGATAAAGAGTATCTAAATGAAATTAGGTTTAATTGAGGTCTAGTGGCAGGTTTGGGGTACAGGGAGTCAAATGGAGCTCCCCTGCAACCCTTTTGGGTTTGGCGCAAGGATACAAATTTAAATGAGGTCTAGTAGCAGTGCAAGAGTCCTCTGTAAAAGAACTTACAGACCTGAAAACCTAAATTGATAAAAGAGGTTTATTTTGGGGTTTGGAAGTAAGGTTAAAAGGTAGAAAGACACCAGAGCCAGGGCTGGCACCGGTGGATAGAAATCCTTGACATGGCCGGTGTAAGGATGCCATTTTTGGGACTTCTGCAAAGAGTGGAGTCCAGCTTAGCCCTTTTTATAATGGGTTTTGGGTTTTTTTGATAATCTGAAGGGGCTTGTGGGTGGAGTCCCAGGTTGGCTTCTGGTTTGAGCTTCAGCCAAGGTTAGAATTTGAATAGAATTCAATGGATTTTTAGATAAGGAGGAATCTGTGCTTGGAGTGGGGCAGAGTCCCTGAGGCAGAGTCTTAAGTTTTGGGGTTTCCTCATCAACCTCATTTGCTCCCACTGGTTCTGTCTTTGCAGATGATTCCCAGATCTATATCCAGCTCTAGTCTGGCTCCTGAGCTCCCTCCCCGTCTTTCTTCTGAGGACTCTACAATTCAGTCTAACAGACCTTTTTTTTTTTTTTTTTTTTTACATATCCTAACTGAATGCTTTTGCACTGCTTATCCCTCATACCTGGAATTTACCCTCTGCCCACTTCTACCTTTTCATGCATGTTGTAGTTTTCTAAAATAGAATTTTCCTTTCTATCTAGCCTCTCCTGTTGTGCTACTGTCCCATCTTTCTCACAAATCTGGTTTGCTTCAAGCCCCAGTGCTTCTTCAGAAGGCTTTTCGTAGTCTTCCTCACTTCCCCCTCCATCACGAAATACAAAATGTTCCCTCAAGGTTCCCTTATAAGCATCTATCTTCTGCACATGTATGTGCAACCCTAACATAATGTAAACTCCTGGAGGGAAAGGACTCTTGCTTTTGTCTTTATATCTATTTTAAGAACCTAGCATAGGTCTGCCGCATGGTAAATAGGTGCTTACTAAATGTTTCCTAACTGATCTACTGAATGGGAAATTGTGAGGCATATACACACAAAAAATTCCTAAGGCAAAGGAATACCTCCCAACTCTTGCCCTTAGAAATCCCTTTCTTCCTTTCATGGAGCCTCATGAAAATCCCCTCTGGTCGCTCTATGCTTGGTTCTGATCTCCCTTCTCCAAAGCCTCTTAGCTGGATCTACCCTGGGAAAGGGTGATATGGGTGATGGAGACACCAGATGATGTCAGTCACCAAAACATTGGGTTCGGTCACATGAAGAATTCATAACGGCCATTCCCTTTGGAATTTAGGGAAGAGATCACACTCCCTGAATTTGCTGCTGTCTTGGGGGGTCTATCATGACTATCTCTTCTCTCAGGCTATTCTTGCTTCCTACTCTCATCCTCTCTCACTCGATGGCTATAGCCACTATCTCCAGTCACTGGCAGGATCACAAGATATCCCATAAGGTCATTCACAAGGTCATTGTCCAGATACAGCCATTTTAGAATACTCATTTGCCTAAAATCCCAACCCTCAGGGACCAAATTTCAAGAAAGTTAGAGAAAGCAGGGAGAACAACATTTTGAGGGAAAGAAAAGGTCCTCAGGAAAGGGAACCCAAAGGTTTTCCCAGGAAGCATGGACTTCTTTCAGACATCAAAGCCCTGTTTCCTCATCTAGCCTTGTCCCTCACTCTGAGAGACAAAATAGTCTGAAGGTGTTTTTTAGCACTGGGAAGGGAGAAGTGTTTGCTTAATCCATACCCATTCTCAGGCTTGCCCAAAGACCACTCTGTCCTTTCCCATCATCCTGATAAGTTTCCTACAGCCACATCTTCCCTCTACTGAGGCTTTCTTTTTTTTTTTTTCTTTTTTCTTTTATTTTGCTGAGGCATTTGGGGTTATGTGACTTGCCCAGGATCACACAGTCAGGAAGTGTTAAGTGTCTGAGAACTCTGGTCCTCCAGATTTCTGGGCTGGTGCTCTAAACCCTGTGCTTCCTAGCTGCCCCGCCTTATTGCTCAGAGGAGTAAAATTACAGTTAGCTGCCCTTTAAATTTCTTATTCTGGAGCATATTTTTCTTCCCCGGACAACAGTTCTCCCAGAGATAAAAAGTCTCCATTATCTTATCTTAATTACAACTGTAGTTCAGCTTAGCAAAAACAGAAAATGCATGAAGAAGATTCATATGAAATGCTACAAAGATAAACTGAAGCTAAATTTCAGAGAGCCCTGAATGACAGGCTAAGGAGTTTGTGCTTTATTTAAGAGACAAGCCCATGAGAAGCCCTGGAGCTTTTGAAGAGAGACCAATCAGTTCAGGCCATTGACCAGATTGCTCAGGCAGCAATGGGAAGGAAGGTGGAAATCAGGGAGAGGTTATAAGTGAAGAAATTGGTTCAGAAGTCAGTGTGAGAGTTTAGGTAAGAAAAAATAAGACATTGAGAGAGTGATATTCCAAAGTCACTTTAAACGAGAGGCTGGAGACTTCCATTGATTAATAAACATTTATTAAGTGGCCTATTTATGTTCCAGCCACTGTTGTTTCCTTCATTCTGGAAGAGGACCGTGACATCAGGGAGGTGATGCCATGACATCAAGTGAATTGGATTTAAGTGGGGGAGGGCTGGGCAAGGTCACCTGCCTCAGTTTCCTCTCCAGAGCCATCGGGGTCCAGTGGCCAGATGTAGATCAGGAGGATGGAGATGGCCTTGGATGACCCTGGCTTTTTTAAGCTAAGGTCTTCAACAGATCTCAGTTTGACTGAGGCTGTACTCTTTTAGTGATTAAGGCAATTGAGGCAAAGAATCTCCTCATCACCTAATCCCCTTCCCCCCCCCAAAAACCAAAACCAAAACCAAAACCAAAAACTAAAAAATAACCCTAAATAAATATACCTGAGAGGGGAAATAAGCACTGAGGACACAAATGTGAAAAAGACAGTCCCTGCTCTTGGAGTGGTTACAATATAATGTTGAAAGCCAACACATGGAAGGGCACAAAAGGAAGCTGAACATGGGGGAGGGGGTGTAGAAAGGGAAGATTGGGGGAGGGGAGAGGGATATGATTGATTCAGTCCAAATAAGTGTAGCTGGGTGGGAACATGAAGATAAAGATCTGTTTAAATGGAGGCTTTGGGAGGAGTTCTTGGCTCTGTGCTCCAGCCCTGAAACCATAAGGAAGAAAATGGTACTGAGGGTATGGATAAGGTAGGAGTATCTAGGCTGCTTCAGTCTTATGGGAGGTTCCTGTGAGAATGATGGGAGTCCAGCTGCAAGCAGTGCCACCGGGTGGGAAAATGAATCCCGTCCCCAAAAGTAGAGATTCCACTAAGAATCAGATTCATGAGGCTGGATGTGGAGTTTGGTGGGTTATCCAGCACCTCCCTAATGTCATGGACCGTTTTGAGAATGCAGGACAAACAAATAACAGCTGGGCGTAGTGTAGCCGGACTGTGTAGAGAAGCAGATCTGAGAGTCATTAATTCATAAGTGGTCATTGAAGACGTGGGAAAAGAGAAGTCTGAAAGAGACAGGAGAGAATGAGAAAGGGTGAAAGGGAGAGATACTTCTATCTGGTAAGTGAGAGATAAGGCATAAGTGAATGAGACAGCAAAAGTCAAAGAAGATGCGACTTTATTGAGGTTGTCACTTAACCTGCCCTATACCTGAATTGTCCCATCCATAAAGCACACTTGTTTGCCTAACTCCTCCCCCAAACACACTTGTTTGCCTAACTCCTCCCCCCAAGCACACCTGTTTGCTTAACCCCTCCCCCAAGCACACTTGTTTGCCTAACTCCTCCCCCAAAGCACACTTGTTTGCCTAACTCCTCCCCCAAAGCACACTTGTTTGCCTAACTCCTCCCCCAAAGCACACTTGTTTGCCTAACTCCTCCCCCAAAGCACACTTGTTTGCCTAACTCCTCCCCCAAAGCACACCTGCTTGCCTAACTCCTCCCCCAAACACACTTGTTTGCCTAACTCTTCCTGAGGCCTTTTCACCTAAGCGGTCCATCAGTGGGGGGGGGGGGGGAAAGGGGGCACAAACCGCCCCTGTGATTTCCCTGGGGAGGAAACTGTCTGCCAGTGCAGGCTGGCACCTTCTCTGAGTTTCCTGGTGCACCGAACACATTAATAACTAGCTCTGGTTTGCCTGAACAGAACCCTCAGAGCTCAGACCCGCTATTGGAGCTATTTGGGGTGCGCTCTCAGCCATAGGCCGCACATCCGGCTGGACGCCAGGTTGTGCTAAGATGGCTGCCCTTTGCCGGAGGCGCTGCAGTGGCTTGACTTGGGCATTAGACTCGCACTGGCCCTCACGACCAGCTGAGTGGGGGGCTATTTCCCCATTTGTAATGTAAGGGGCGGGGTGCGCTTGGACACCTTTAAGTTTTTTTCTTTTTATTTCATCTTAAAATTTTTATTTTTATTTTTTTTCTTTTTCAAAATAAATACGGCTTTCAACATTCACGCTTGCAAAACCTTTGGCGCCATTTTTTCTTCCTTCCGCCCCTCTCTGCCCCTCCCCAGGCTTCCAATATAGGCTAAACACGAGCAGTTTTTCTCCACAGCCTTGTTTCTCTGACAAAAGCTCCGTAGCCCAGCGGGCAGCCCTGGGTGCCAGCCTCACTTGTGGCAGCCCTCCATCGGGACTCCCTAACTCCGATCGCTGGGCATCCCATGCCCCTGGCAGGGGCTACGCGCCCTCCTGGATGGGGCTAAGGAAGAACGTTTAACGGTGGGAACGTGGGGAACGGAGCCCAGGCTTTAGCCTAGGAGGGCCCGAGTGCTGATTCTGCCGTTTGATTAACCAGAGGCGACTCCCCCTGCCTTTCGATTTCCATTTTCTCTGTAAATAATCTCTACGGCTCCTAGAGCTAGAGCCTGAAAGCATTCCTAGGACGGAGAGGGTCTGGCGGGGATAAATTCATCCAGGAGAGCAAATCCCACCAGCAAAACCCCCCCAGGATGTCCTCCAGCGCCAGGCCGAAGTGTGAACTACATTTCCCGTCGTGCCTCGGGCCCGGTTTGCCCTCAAGCCATTCCCGGATATTGAGAGAGACCATTTCCGGGTCCTCGAGGTTCTGCGGCTGCCGAGGTTGGAGCTGCTGCCGGCTGGCCGGAGCGGAGTGCGGGCCTCCCTGGGCGCCCGGAGCCGCCTTCGCCGCTCCGCACCCCGCCGTCCTCGGGAACCTGACTGGAGGCGCGGAGCAGGTATTTCCGCTCGGACCTCCGTGGTAGGAGGTGCCCCGGCGAGGGACCCCGGAGAGCGCGGGGGCGGGAGGCGCCTGAGGGGGCGGGGCGGCGGGGGGGGGGGTGGAGGAGATAGAGACCGCCGCTGACTCCCGCCCTTTGCTCCTCTCTCTTGGCAGGGTCTCCCTCTCGCGTGCTTCTCCCTCATGGCGGATCCAGCCCCGAACGGCCCCCAGGGGGCGGGCGCCGTGGTGAGTGCTGGGGCCGGGGGGGGGGGGTGCTCCGGGGAGGGAAGGGCGCCCGGAAGCGCGGGGATCCCCGGCTGTTTCCGGAGGGCTCGGGGCCGGGGCTCCCCGAGAGGAGGGAGAAGGAAGAGGAGGGAGGAAGAAAAGGAGGAGGAATAGAAGAGGAAGCGGAGGAGGAGGAGGGCAGCAGGGGGGGCACTTCAGGAAATTCCTGGGGCTCAGGGTCCGAGCCGCCACTCAAGTTGGGGCCCTGCCTTGCCTGCACCTGCTCTGCTCAGGATGTCAGTAATGTCAGTAGACAAAATTCCTGGGCCTCGTTTGACCCCTCCGACTCAGTTTAAATACAGTTTTCGGAAACTCTTACTGAAGTTTGAAGCTATTAAAGCTTAACAAATAGCACTCACTAAAGTTAGTCTTATTATTATTTTTTAATTAACAAATCTATTTTATATCCTTCCAGTCCCCTCAATCCATTGGGGTAAAAAGAGAAAAAAACAGCCCTTTGTACTAAGTAGTCACAGTCAAACCTGCTTCTGCACCCGAATCTTCGTTACAGCCCTCAAAGCTGTTTGCTTCTAAGCGTTGTTGTGTGACTTGTTCTGTTTCTAGCAGTTCTTAATCAGTTGATATAAATCTTCAAACTGTTCTTAGAATGCTGATATTATAGTATATACCGTGGTGGTTCCACCCTGGGCCTTCCAGGATGGTGGGCCCGCTTTGCAGCGGCTCCCCTGGGCACTCGGCCCCTGCTTTCTGCAGTTCCTCCAATGGTCATTTTCTTTTCTGTCAGCTTTGCCCGCGGAGTGAGATCTGAGTTGCTTTAATTTGTATTTCTTAAATTATTAGTTATGTAGAGTGTTTTTTTTTTTAAACCACCACTCAGCTTTCTTTCTTTGAAAACTGATTTTTTGTGTCTTTAGACACTTTGCCATTTGGCTCTTACTTAGTCTTAAAACTTTCAGTCAGTTCCTTAGAAATCTTGGAAATGAGACCTGTATGGGGGGAAATTGCTGCAAAGTTTATTGCTCCCTCCCCCATTAAATTCTCTTTCAATCTTACTTTTATTGGATATGTTTGTACAAAAACTTTTAAATTTTATGTCATCCAAATTATCCTTTTTATCTTCTTTGATCCTTTCTTATTCAATCATAAACTTTTATCGATGAATCTGATAGTCCTTGTTTCTGTAATTTGTTTACAATGTGATTTTCTGTATCTGTCATAAATCTGTTTGGAGCTTTTCTTGAAATCTTATGAGCTGTTGGTCTAAATCTAATTTCTTCCACACTTCCTAGCAGTTTTTGTTAAATAAGTGAATCCTTATTCAAGTAGCTGGGATAGATACTTTATATTTATTGAAATTTTGATTTTTGATTATTGATTCTGTGTTTTGTGAAATTAATTTGTTATACTGATTGAACTATTTTTTTAAGTACCAAATTATTTTGAAGAAACTCTTTTCAAATAGGATAAACAGTAATTCCTTTAAGTATATAAAAAAAGTTGTTCCAAATTAAATGGTCGCTACCTTATAGAATATTAAAGAATATGTGAAAAATAGAGAAATAGAGGTTATAAAACTACAATTAGTGTTTTAATATGTGAACCTATTAGATAAGTAGGTGGTAAAGTGGATAGAAGCATAGAGTCAGGAAGATAGGAGTTTTGAATTTAACTCGGATGTAGCTATGGGAGCCTTTATGAGCCTATGTTTCTCAATTGATAAAAATCCGACAATAATAGCACCTTTTGAGGGGCAGCTAGTTGGTATCATGAATGGAGAACTGGGCTTGGAATCAGTAAGAGAGCTGAGTTCACATCCAACCTAAGATCCCTGGACAAGACCATTTGCTTCTGTTTGTGTCAGTTTTTCCATCTGTATAATGGGGATACTAACAGTCTATCTCCCAGGCTTCTTGTAATGATCAAATAAAATAATTGTAAAATGCTTTGTACTGTACCTGGCACATAGTAAGCATTATATGGGCATTGGCTATTTTTATTAATTCTTGCAGGATTGTTGTGAGGATCAAATTAATACGCTTAAATTGTTTCTTCCTCTAATTTCTCTTCACATTTTCTTTTTAATTAGAAATGGAAAAAATGATACAAGATGGAAGTATAATTTGTGCTCATGAGGGGGGATGAAAATGTAAATTCACTTATGTGTCAAAAAATAAATGTCAGTTTTAAGGTAAATTTTTGAAGGAGGGAAGAAAGAAGTTGGCTAGATAAACAATGCTAATGTTTGTAAAGTTGGCTACCCAAGTATGGTAGCCACAAAAGAAAGAAAAGGATTTGGGTTTGGTTTTAGATGATTTTTAGCAAGAGATGGACAAGGAAATGGGAAATGACAAGTTGAAGTCTGGGAGTGTCCATCCTTTTTACAAGAATATAAGAAGATGCTGAGAAACTTTAGATGATGAAAAGTAATACTGTTAAAGAGATGGCTCAGAAAGGAACTTTTGATTACCCTGGAGGGTTCTGGAAATGCTAATGATGATTTGACCCAAAATATGTCTGGCGTTATGTTGTTTTCAAGATATCTTACTATATTTTTTTGCTTTTTCTAAGTGTAATTTATTCCTTAAAAAAATTTAAAACATGAATATTACAGGTATGGTAGAGGAGGACTGTTGGTCTTTGTTAAAAATCATAGTCTACCTCTTGCTAGTGTTAATACTTGGTTTTGTCTATTCAGTTTTCTCTGTTTATAATTTCCATTTAAAAAAAATTTTGGTGTATTTAATTTTCTTGAAATAATAGCATAAAGGTTTTCTTTTAAAGCAAAACTTCATCCTGATAAACTCATACAAACTCATTGAATGTAATACATATTTTTTTTAAATCGAAAGACTCCTTGCAAGATGTTAACTGGTGTTCTGAAGGAAAATTTAAAGGGTAACTAAATCATTTTATTTAGGAAGGATACCACTTTATCCTAACAAAATAAACTCTTCAAGTTTAATTTGCTAAAAGTTTCCTTACTTTACTTACTTTTTTTCCTTTTCAAATATAGCAATTTATGATGACCAATAAGCTGGACACGGCAATGTGGCTTTCTCGATTGTTCACAGTTTATTGCTCTGCTTTATTTGTTCTTCCTCTTCTTGGGTATGTATTAATTATGCCTGTTCTGTTTTGCACAATCATTTAAATCATGAATTTGATAAGTGTTTGTTGAAGCCGGCTATAATCAATAATTTGTAGATATCATCCTTGGGGATACAAGGAAAGATAAACCAGCCCCTGCTCTCTAGGAACTTAAAATTGGATGATTTTTTTGAAATCGAGGGACATTTTGTTCTTTACTTTTTTTGTGTGACCAGCATACAAAGCCCTCACAGAAATGGTTTGGGGGAGCTGGGTAGTGACTGGGGGCTGTTAAGTGTATTTAATGGGTAGAATGATCTGGCACTGAAGGCACTTGGATGCAGGGATGCCGCCTTCAGCTGTACCTGAAGAATGTTTATAAAGCAATCTCGGCTCTGCTCAGACTCTGAATGTTGTGCAATTCTGATGCAACTCCCTGGGGAGGAGGAGAGGGGCGGGCTGAGCCTTGTGGGATGACCTTCCTCGGTGCTCCACAGGTTACATGAGGCAGCAAGCTTCTACCAGCGCGCCCTCCTGGCCAACGCCCTCACCAGTGCACTGAGGCTACATCAGAGACTGCCACACTTCCAGCTCAGTAGGGCCTTCCTGGCCCAGGCCTTGCTGGAGGACAGCTGCCACTACCTTCTGTATTCGCTCATCTTTGTCAACTCATACCCCGTCACCAGTATCCTTGTCTGGGTCCTGAGCTTGAGGGTGCCTGGGCTGGTTCCTGACAGGGGGAGCTGAGCCCGTGGCTGAGGTGGTAAGGGGTCCTGCTGGGCTGCTGGACAGTTTAGGGTCCAGGTCTCTGCCCCTCCCCTGCCAGCACCCAGCACAGAGCAAACCTGGGGCATTTCTGGGGGCTCGTGGGTGAATGCCAGGCCTGGAGGAAGAGGAACTTTTGCCGAGTTTGAATCCATCTCAGACCTGCTAGACGTGTGACCCTGGGCAAGTCACTAGCCCCTTTTGCTTCTGGAGAACATGGCAAAGCAGTGCGGCTTTGCTGCAAAGAAAGCCCAAGGTGTGGTCACAGTGAGTCAGACACGTCTTAGACAGATCCAGCAATAGCCAGGACATTTCTGTTATGTTTTCATCACTGTTCAGCATTTTAATCCAGAAAATTAATATTTTCCTTATTTTACAAAGGTGTGAATCTTCCCCTTGGGTAGCTAAAGATCTTAAAAACCAGGATCCCACTAGTTTTCCAAGCAATACCTTTATTTTTAGGTAATGAATATAAAGACTCTTTGTTTTATGAAATCTAGTAGCGCGCCGCCCCCCCCCCCCCCCCCCCGCATATGATGACGAGAGCTTCTGGGCCTCATGTGCTAAGTATGACAGGTGTTCCACCTCGGGGCCTGACTGCTTCCTTCTGTCCACTCCTTTCAAAGTTTAGCTCAGGTGTCCCTTCCTACAGGAACACTGTCCTGCTCCCAATAAGTGCTAATGTTTTCTCCCTTGTCCCCTAGAAACAATCCGGCCTTTAATTTTTATATTTTGTATTTGCTTCTCTGTTTGCCTGTTATTTTGCCACAATAGAATATAGTTTTTCGAGCCAGAAATGTTTTGTTATTGTTTTTGTTAGTGCAGTGCTTGACATATAGAAGGCACTTAATGAATATACGGGCATAACTTTTTTTTTAATATGCAAAAAAAATTTTTATCGCTTTTTATTGACATTACATATTCATGGGTAATTTTTCAACATTATCCCTTGCACTCACTTCTGTTCTGATATTTCCCTTCCCTCCCTTCAACCCCTCCTCTAGATGGCAGGCAGTCTCATACATGTTAAATATGTTATAGTATATCCTAGATACAGTATATGTGTGCAGAACCAAACAGTTCTCTTGTTGCATAGGAAGAATTGGATTCAGAAGGTAAAAATAACCTGAGAGGAAAAACAAAAATATAAACCTTTCACATTCATTTCCTAGTTATATGGGCATAACTTAGATATTGGTTAGGAAATATATTAGTTATTTTTGGTATTTATATTGAATTTGAATTATTTATGTTTGAATTGGACATTACAACAAATAACATATAATCTGTGCTAGTGCAGTGTTATTTATTTAGAAATCTGTTTCAGGGTGAATGAGAAATCTGACTTAAGTTTATTTCTATGTGCTACTTATTAAGTCAACTGATAGACAAAGAGTTGCTGCAAATTTGTTTTGTGTTTATTCACATATTAGGCTCTTTGTTTCTGTTTTGTATTAGCCAAATGGTTCTTGAAGTCAACTTGGTTTGAAATCTGGGGCTGTCATAGAATGTTGTTGAGTCATTTGTAGTCTTGTCTTGACTCTTTGTGACAGCATTTAGGTTTTGGGTTTGTGGTTTTTTGTTGTTGTTTTTGTCTTTTTGGTTTTTTGGGCAAAGATACTGGAGAGTTGGCCACTTCCTTCTAAAAGAAGTGATTCTTTTAGAGACAAGGAAACTGAGGCAAAACAGGGGGAAGTGACTTGCTTAGGTTCACACAGCTAGGAAGTATCTGAGGCTGGTCTTCCTGACTCCAGGCCTGGCACTCTGTCCACTGTGCCAGCAATACCTTTCTACACTGAAACCATCCTTGGACAGAAAGGTCTTTTAAGTTACCCAAGGAAGTATGTCATTTTATTGATCATTGGAAACTAAGAAAGCTTTATTCACAATATGTACAATAGTTCTTTTTTTTTTTTTATTATAGTTTTTATTTACTGTGTCTATGCATGGGTAATTTTACAGCATTGACAATTGCCAAATCTTTTCCTCCAATTTTTCCCCTCCTCCCTCTCCCCCCCCTCCACCATGGCAGGTGAACCAATACATGTTTTTTGTTTTCTTTTGTTTTGTTTTTATTAATTTTATAATTATAACTTTTTTTTTGACAGTACATATGCATAGGTAAATTTTTTTTTTTAACAACATTATCCGTTTTACTCCCTTCTGTTCCAAATTTTTCCCCTTCTTCCCTCCACCCCCTCCCCTAGATGGCAGGCATTCCCATACATATTAAAAATCTTATAGTATATCCTAAGTACAATATATATGTGCAGAACCGAATTTTGTTGTTGTTGTTGTTGTTGCAAAGGAAGAATTGTATTCGGAAGATAAAAATAATCTGAGAAGAAAAACAAACAAAAAAAATGCTCACAGTTTACACTCATTTCCCAGTGTTCCTTTTCTGGATGTAGCTGATTCTGTCCATCATTGATCAATTGGAATTATATTAGCTCTTTTCTATGTTGAAGATAGCCACTTCCATCAGAATACATCCTCATACAGTATCATTGTTGAAGTGTATAATGATCTCCTAGTTCTGCTCGTTTTACTCAGCATCAGTTGATGTAAGTCTCTCCAAGCCTCTCTGTATTCCTTTTGTTGGTCATTTCTTACAGAACAATAATGTAATATTCTGTATATACCATAATTTACTCAACCATTCTCCAATTGATGGACATCCATTCATCTTCCAGCTTCTAGCCACTATGAAAACGGCTGCCACAAACATTTTGGCACATAAAGGTCCCTTTCCCTTCTTTAGTATTTCCTTGGGATATAAGCCCAGTAGTAGCAATGCTGGATCAAAGGGTATGCACATTTTGATAAGTTTTTGGGCATAATTCCAGATTGCTCTCCAGAATGGTTGGATTCTTTCACAACTCCACCAACAATGCATCAGTGTCCCAGTTTTCCCACAGCTCCTCCAACATTCATCATTATTTGTTCCTGTCATCTTAGCCAATATGACAGGTATGTAGTATCTCAGAGTTGTCTTAATTTGCATTTCTCTGATCAATAGTGATTTGGAACACTTTCATATGAGTGGAAATAGTTTTAATTTCATCATCTGAGAATTGTCTGTTCATATCCTTTGACCATTTATCAATTGGAGAGTGGCTTGATTTCTTATAAAGTCAATTCTCTATATTTTGGAGATGAGGCTTTTATCAGAACCTTTCACTGTAAAAATGTTTTCCCAATTTGTTACTTCCCTTCTAATCTTGTTTGCATTAGTTTTGTTTGTGCAAAAACTTTTTAATTTGATGTAATCAAAATTTTCTATTTTGTGATCAATAGTGATCTCTAGTTCACCTTTGGACATAAATTCCTTCCTTCTCCACAAGTCTGAGAGGTAACCTATCCTATGTTCCTCTAATTTATTTATGATTTCATTTTTTATGCCTAGATCTTGGATCCATTTTGATCTTATCTTAGTATGTGGTATTAAATGTGGGTCCATGCCTAGTTTCTGCCATACTAATTTCTAGTTTTCCCAGCAGTTTTTGTCAAATAATGAATTCTTATCCCAAAAGTTGGGATCTTTGGGTTTGTCATACACTAGATTGCTATTTTTATTCACTATCTTGCCCTGTGAACCTAACCTATTCCACTGATACGATAGTTCTTTTGACATAAATATAACCTTAAGAAAATATTTGCTATAATTTTCCCTTTTTAAAGATGCCAATGCCTAATTTAGTTATTTAAAAAAAAAAAACACTAAACAATATCAGTGTACTCAGATTTTGGATAATCTAGGTTTGCATTTCTATACTTGTTTCCATTTTTTCTCCCTTTGGCTTTGGGTAGGATGATCTTTTGAATATAGTTGGCTGAAATATAAAATATTTGATGAATTTTAAATATTCTCCTTAATTCCTTGCTTCAGTGAGTATCTTTCCAGTTTTGTTATTCTCATTACTTCATGCTGCTACATACACAAAAAAGGTTCTTGATGTAAGTATGTCACTTGATAAATTTCTAAAGTCTTGTTTTATGGTTAATTAAATTTTTTTCCCTTGGAGCAATTGAGGTTAAGTGATTTGCCGAGGGTCACACAACTAGAAAGTGTTAAATGTCTGAGAGCAGACTTGAACTCAAGTCGTCCAGACTTCAGGGCTGATGCTGTATCTATTTCACCACCTAGTTGCCATGATTAATTTTTTTATATAGAAGAATACTAAAGTATTTGGCAATTAGAGTAACAAGCAAATTTCTCCACTCTTATGTCTACTACTTATGTTATAATTTAATGGTTTTAATTTTGGTTTTTTCATGATTGGGGAGTGGGGAATGACATTTTTTCCAAAACGTTGATCTTTGTTTCATAGTCCTAGTTTTTTGGAACCTTTATTTGGCTCCTTCAGCTTCGATGTGCTGAGTGGTCAGGGTTCTTTACACATTGTTGTTTAAATTTGCTTCTGTTTTTTCTTACTTGTAGAGAATGACATAAACGTGGCATTTTTATGCCTAACTATATTAGGGCATAAATATGGTGAACAAGGACCTAATTTCTATATTGTGTAATTGCACCAGGCAATTTCCTAATATGTTAACGTTTTTGTTACTGCTTTAAATCTGCTCTTATGATTTCATTGATGTTAAGAATACCCAGTGTGGAAACTCCTTTGACCAATTAATTCTAAATCCATTTGTAAATTGAATCTTAGAACATTGTTTTGGACTGAGAGGTTAATTGACCTATGCCTGATCACATAGTTAGGTGTTAGAACTTACCTCCCATATTTGTTTGTCTGACTCCAAGTCTAGCCCATTGGCTTTTATGCTTTGCAAACCTTAAATTACTGTATAAATGCAAGGCATTCTTTCTAAAACACTTGACTAGCAAAATTGTCCCATTTTAAATCTATATAACACCACACAGTGATGTTAATATGGAAAGAGAAAACATCAGTTTTGTGCATTAACTTGCTGTTATCTGAGAACAAAATTAATTAAAAACATTAATATAAAAAAGAAAATAACTTCTGAAATATATAAAATATTTTTAAAACACAATAAGACCTAAAAGCACAGGTTCTTTTAGAAGTTATTGGATAGTCAAGGGATATGGACCTAAATAAAGCTGCCTTGGATAAAGGAGACATTTGAAGTAAATCTTCTTTTGGCATTACCATTTGTTCATTTATATTAATATCATTTGTAACTATATTTATATAATTAGCATCTGTTTAGTTTTTTAAATATTTGTTGGTAATTTTTCATTTTTTTTATACCATGTCATTTCCCAATAAGCTGCCCTTTTCACAGATTCCTTGTGTATAACAAATTGAACAAAACAAGCCAACATGTAACTTTAAATAACATCACATCTAACAACTTGCTCCTATACTTTACCATCTCCTTCTTAAGAGCACAGAAGTGTATCGTTCATTTTCTGTTCTCTGGAGACAAGATTAGATATTACATATAATCTGAATTCTTATGTCTTTTAGAGGTGTTTTCCTTTACGTTGTTCTATTAATTGTGACCTTATTGTCATTGTTCTACTCTCTTTGCTTTGTATTAGTCCATACGGATTTTTTTGGTTGGTTGTAGTTGCTGCTGCATATAGCATTTTGCTATGTAAAATAAGAAAACAATTGGGAAGTCAAATAACATTTTATAGTTTCTAATGCATCATTCTTTTTTCTCTTGTTTTCAGGCAAGGGGTTCAAATAGTTTGCCTCTACTAAGATCTATTTTGGAAAAATTAAATGCTAATCAACAGAACATTCTGAAATTTATCGCATGTAATGAAATTTTCTTGATGCCTGCTACAGTTTTTATGCTTCTCAGGTAAGAATATAAAGACTTCATTTGATGCATTATTTTTAGATTGATGATATTAACTAATGAATAAAGAGAGGTTAATGTGTTCCTTCACTCAGGGAACAAATGCTTACTTACATCCACTGGGTGTCAGCTACTGTCATAATGCTTGGGATACAAAGACAAACACAAAGTAGTTTCTGCCCTGGGTGAACTTACCTCCCATATGCACCTTTCCCTTGTCTTTTTTATTCCTGTTGGTTAATTTCCAAGAGAGAAAAAGGGTGGGGGAAAAAAATAGAGAGATTCCATAGTTCCATATATTGCTCTTCTTAGAGTTAGTTTTTTCTTCCTGGTATAACATCAGCCTATTTGTTATTTTTCCCCTTGAGGGTAGAAATGCTGTTCACTATTACTTACCTGCCTATATGTTATCCTTTCATATATCTGCAAACTATTCACTTCACTTGGATCTTTTTCAAACCAAGTGATAAACTGGGAAGCAACTTTGGATTGGAAGTCAGCGAACTGAGTTTCTGACATATGCCTGCCACTTAATTAGCTATGGGCTTCATGAATTTAAGTAATTTCATTCAATCATTCACTTTTTACTTATTTATTTTTGCTGAGGCAATTGGGGTTAAGTGACTTGCCCAGGGTCACACAGCTGGGAAGTGTTAAGCGTCTGAAACTATATTTGATTTCGGGTCCTCCTGACTTCAAGGTTGGTGCTCTATCTACTTCGCCACCTAGCCACCCTCCATTCACTTATTGTTAATCACTGTTTCATGCAAAGTTCAAAGTGGGGAAGGCTTTTACTGTTTCTCCTTACCTCTTTTCAATTTAGTTCAGCCAGCATTTGTATATTCTAAAAAGGGTGATTCATCCCTTAGGAATTTAAGATGACATTTTCCTATTGCTTTGAACTCCAGACTGCTAGGCTTGGTTACTTTTTTGTCTGAGTTGTTTCACTTTTTTTTCTTTTTTTAAACTGGGTACAAGTTGAAATATCAGATAAGGAAATTAATTTGGCTTTTGTTTACGTATGTAAATCTAAAACATTTTACTTAATAGATAAAAGTATTTAAAATGTTCCTCCAGCAATTCAACTTTTAAGTAGATAAGTATGTTTTTTCATCTCATATAAAGAGGAAAGATGCTCTATTAGCCTCTTTCTCTTGTTGATGGATTATTATTGACTTCCTATATTATAAGAAAGGGAACACGTTCTTGTTCAACACCTACTATGTCTTAGGAACTTTACAGATTTTATCTCATTGCTATCATTGATTAGAATAATTTTTGCTGAATAATATTGTGGTTTTGACTAACAAGATAGCCCATAAACTGAAGCATGCACCCAGTATACTTCCTTGGCCATGCTGATAGTCTCTCTCTCTCTCTCTCTCTCTCTCTCTCTCTCACACACACACACACACACACACACACACACACACACACACACACACACACACACACACACACACACAATGAAACTCTGTAAGATGGTGCTTTATCGTGCAAAATTACATAAGCCCAGTGAAATCTTGTATACTCTGTAGTGTGTGTGTGTGTGTGTGTGTGTGTGTGTGTGTGTGTGTGTGTGTAAGCAATAATTATTCATCTGTGTTACCATAATGGTGGGCATTACATTAGTAATTTCTTTAGAAAATTTTATCTCTGTGGCCTTATCTAGGACTTCCCTCCAAAATTGCAGATTTCAGGTCATTCATACTTTTTCTTTTTTGGTCACTTGTCTGTGTCCTTATCTAAATATCTCTTAGTTGTTATAGAGATCCACTTTGATCTCTCTTGATATAGGATTTGCCCATTTCCTATTTGAATCTACATCTCTGATCTCTCTTACATCACTTATATTCAGTTGTTTGTTGATTATATGCTACCTTCTGTTCAGAACTACTGAATGTTTCTCTTTGTTCTTTGGATTATTCATAGCTTTAATTTGCTGTTTTATGATTTAAGGTCATGTAACATCCTTACAGAAATATTGATTTTACTAAGATTTGTTTTTGATTTAGAGAAGTTTAGGATCATAAAAACCAGAGGGTAGTAATCTGATTGGCATTTGATTCACTCTTCCTTCTGCTCAATTTTCGGCCACATTCATTGTCCTCTGTCTGAGGTATACATACTGACTGATAAACTTTAGGAACTTGGACCACTGTAATTTTTCATCCATTTGGTCTTTATAGTTAGTTAAAGCTGATTTCTTTTGAATGATTATAGACTATATTTTGCCATCACTTTAATCAGTGTTGTGGGAATCTTTCTTCTTTTTAGACAATACTGGATGTTTTCCCTGACAATGGAAAATAGCTTTTGGCAGACTTTCATCTCCTTATTTATGTCCTACTAGATGGTAGTAATTAGTAGGTCATCAAAATTATTCCTGTTGTTACATCTTTCCAGGAATTTTGTATGATTTTAATATATACATGAGAGACATCTTTTAATTGAGACCCTTTAAGATAGTGTTTGACTACACCAAATTGAATAATTTATTTCAATAGGCACAGTGTGATCTTCTGTTCTCTTTACCTTTTGTATTAAAAATGTGCAACTGTAAAGATGTAATCCACTAAAGAATATTATTTCCCACTATTTCCCCCATCACACACACAACAAAAAGATACTATCTGTGCAGGAAATAACTAGGCATTGATGTGAGTTTCCTCTCCTAGCCAGCTGGTCCTTGAATACTCAAACCATCAACTTCCAAAATTAAAGATTAAAATAAAAAGCAAAGTAAATAATAAAATTAAGAAAATAATGCTATATATATATGTATATGTATATATATATACACATACACATATACACATATACATTTCCAAACTATTTTTAAAACAAATTGTTAATGCAGAAGAATGGGCAATGGAGTCTATAAAATTTTAAGGTAAGCAAGTAATAGGTTAGAAAACTGATATTTAGATAGTTAATAAGCTAGTAATTTTCTATCAATGGGAAATAGTAATGTCTGTTTTCAAATAATTAATGAATTGATATATATTTATTTGACTATGACCAAATCATATAAATTTTTAGGGCCTTAGTTTCATTATATGTATCAAATAGCACTCAAAGTTAAGTATTTGAAAATGAATTTAAACATTTGTTTTAATCATTACACATCTCTGGTCAGTTTTAAAACAAATTAATTGGCAGAAGCTTCTAATTGCTATGAAACTATGTGTACATATCTTTTTTTTGTGCATTTAGATTCTTAATGCTTTACTGCATATGATTCTGTACACATGTATCTGAAGATATGTACATACATGTATGTGTGTTTGTGGGGGGAAAAGAGAGTGTGGCTAACAAACAGATGTTTTGCATGACTTCACATGTATAATACATTGCTTTCCTTCTCAGAAAGAGAGAGAAGGAAGGGGGAAAATTTAGAAATCAATTTTTAAAAAATGAATGTAAAAAATTTTAATATGTAATTGGGAAATATTTAATAAACTAAAATTTTTTAGTATATAAAAAAATTATGTGGTGAGACAACATGATGTTCTTTAGTGGATAGAAATTTGGTTTCTAGTCACATCCTTCAAGTCATAGTCCTTCCTTAGACACTTCCTGATTGTGTGAGTTTGAACAGTTATTTTATTTCTCAAGTGTCCTAGGCACTTCTTTAAGTAGCTAAGTTGAAGAGAAAGAGCCAGCCTACTTTGATAAAGGAAGCCTCTCACTAGAAACTCCCTGCAATGATGAAATCATTATTCTGGTTTAACAAAAAATAGGTACATATTTTGCTCTCTTGTACGAGTTTTCCAACCAGAATGTGTTAGAAGTATGACGATACAGTGAAATGTTTAATGATGGAAAAGCGTGAATTTAATCATACTGTATATTCATTACATTTATTTTTTGTTGTATTATTCTAGTGGTCAAGGAAGCTTACTCCAGCCTTTCATATACTACAGATTTCTTACTCTGCGATACTCTTCCCGAAGAAATCCATATTGCCGGTAGGTTTACAACTTAAAAAAAAAAGACTTATAACTATCCTTAAGAAAGGCACCCTAATCATTAGCTTATAAATTCTGTATGACATATAGCTGCCAGGTTAAAATTTAGAAGGATTAAGATTTACTCTTAAATTTAAGAAAACTTTAATGTACTTTTGTTATATAAGTGTGACTAACACTATTAGCTACATGATATTTTTTATAATCACAGTACTCCAAGTTACACAAAATTTAGATAGGCAGAAAGAAGAAAATCTTAGAATGGAGACAGGAAGGAAAAAAAGAGTGGGATGGGATGGAGGGAGAAGACAAGATTTGTTTGGGGAGACAGCGGGGAGCTTCTCTTTGGAGCTGAGGGTTCAGAAAGGGGAGAAGTTGGAGAGAAGCCAAGCCTGGAAGGGTAAGCTGAGCTCAGACCTTGTGGGTCTGGAATGTCCAGTTAAGAAATTCAGGTTTTACCCTGGGTATATTTGGGATTTACTTGCAGGTATCTAGTTAAGAGTGTTTTGATTGTGAAGGACTAATCCCAGCTCTGCTTGAGCATACTTTATGCTCTTATATAGCCATATCTGCAAAGGGCTCCCCAGAGCTGGGGACCTGGGCTGGGTGGAAAGCAGGTCGAGTTGGGGCATGGGGACGCAGACTGCTGGGTCTCTGGCCTATATGTTCAGGTTGAAGAGGAAGGGCAGATTCCCTTGTCTTCCCTGCTCCTCCTCTGTTCTGAGTCCTTTGAACATCTTTGTTGGCTAGATGAGAGAAGTGGCTCCCCTGAGCCCAGCCTAGTGGGCCCTGCAGCCTGCATGGAGACCAGCCCTGCAGGGCCCCTTGCCTTTGGGAGGCAGGGAAAGGGCTCGACTGGATCTCACCCACACTTTGTAGGAAGTCTGTACTTGCAGTTTTCTCCTTCATGCCTTCCCCCCACCCTCATCCTCCAGGATCCAAATCTACAGTGTAATGTAAAGGTGGTTCCGGTCAGGAAGACCCCAAGGCCAAGGGGAGCCTCAGGCACTTAGTCTTTATAGGACCCTGGGTAAGGCCCTTAAACTTTGTTAATCTCAGGTTCCCCAACTCAAAAATAGGAATACTATAGCACCTCACAGGGTAGTTTTGAGGATCAAATGAAACAGTCCTGATAAAGCACTTAGTGCAGTGCCTGGCAAATAATAAGTGCTATATGTACTTACTCCCACCATTTCTCTTATAATGGCTTTTCCCTCTACTATCATACAAGTAATCAAAGCATTTTAGGATTATTGTTTTAATTATGTATGGCACTGGAAGGAAACAGGGAACTAGCTTAGGAAATAATTCTCTACATAAGTATAAGAGCAGTAGGACAAAGCCAACAATTATATGGCTAATCCGAAGTTATAGCCAGTCATAATAAAACTGAAAGACCTAAATGAGATTTCATTTTAAATCTGTTGTTCAATTATCAATTCAACTACAGCTTTTATTTTCTAAAATATCATTCCTCTTTTCTATGGTTAGTTTTTATATATTCTAACTCTAAACCTGTGACTTTTTAAAAAATGGTCACTAAGTATTTTTATACCTTGCTGGTTATATGTCCAAGTTCATTCATTCTCCTGAAATCCACATTATTAATAAGCTGCCGTTATTTCCCATACAATGTCAAGAAGACTTCTTTTGTATGCCCACCTTTTCTTCAGATGCCTATAGGCTCATCAAATCCGGGAAACTCTTTGAAAGCACAAGAAGGTCTGAAGAAGAAGGGATAGGTAGAAATTCTCTTGACTTTTCAGGTCCACTGAAGTCCATGGGTCAGCAGGGAGCCCCGGGGTTGGACAGCCCCTCCCCAAAGGGAAAAATCAAAGATGACTCTTTAGCTCTCCAGTACATGAGTAGAGATGGGTATTGCCATGAAGGTGGTGTTCCAAAATAGACTGAATTTGGACAGCTTGCAGAATTTGAAATTAAGCAAATGAGACAGCTATAGTTCTACTGACTTGTCACAAATCGCTTTGCATCCTATTTGTCACTTGAGATAATTCTGTGAGGGGTGCTTATAAAAGTATCATACCCATTTTGCAGGTATACAACTGAATCATTTCCCAACTAGTAAAATGTCAGAGGCACTCTAGGACTTCCAAACTCCTGTACTCTTTTCAGTATTTTGCTGCCACTTTAGTGTTCATTGCAAAAACAATATGTTGAATTACATAGAAGCTGCCTTTAATTTTTTATGAGGGGAAAGTAATAGTGTTCTCTAGCATCTCTGATGACTAAAAGTTCAAATAATTTTACTTGTGGAAGGAATTTTAATAATTAGAGATTTCCTATTTGTTTTGTATTTGGCTAGAATAATGTTTTGTGTTTATATTTCTGAAAGAAAATAATCTTATCTTACAGGACCTTATTTAATGAACTGAGGATTGTTGTTGAACACCTAATAATGAAACCTGCGTGTCCGCTGTTTGTGAGAAGACTGTGTCTCCAGAGCATTGCTTTTATAAGCAGATTGGCACCAACAGTTGCATAGTTTAACATCCAGTTAAATTCTATGTGACATGAACATTGTAAGCAGTTGGTACTTCTGCAAGTGATTGTAAATGCCAGGTATTACACTGATTTTGCTCCAGGTTGTGTAATTTCTCTCTGTAAAAGATGTTTAATTCTGTAATGTGTTAAATCAAGTCTCTTCGGTTTTTGAGAAAAAAAGTTTTTGTGCTCATGGTGTAAGTAGGTTTGCATCTTATAACCAAAAGTCTATTAAGCAAAAGACAAAATAATTTAAAACGATGTTACGCCTAACATCACAATTACATAAATTTCTTGCCTTCCTCACACAAAAAGTTGCTGAGTTTCTTTCACGCCAATTCATAGTAGCTCTATTTTGCATGTGGTACAAGCTTCCGATTTTGTCCTACACTTACTCTTTGTGGATGTGTTGAGACAGTATTCTTTTTTTCCATTTGATAATTTCAGTCAAAATAATTTTAATGGAAATAGAAACTGCATATATTTTAAAACTTCACCTAAACAAGCAAGCTAATTCTATGCTGTTTTATGGAATAAATTTCTTTAGCCCATAATTTAGAAGGAGGGACTTTGTCACTACTTTAATGACTAGTCCTTCTTTGTCTTGTTAATAACTTGTATAATTTTGACTACAAAAAGCTCAAAACAATAGTTTTGTTAGTTGTGTGATTGTAAAATCATTTCAATTGCATAACCCTTTTGGACAGAGGTCAATAGGTATGTATTGTAAGGTGCAATCTTCTATTCACTTTTTCCTTTGACTAATCTGTCAAAGAATTTGAGTAAGTTAGGATTCTAAAACAAACAAAAATCTTGTTCTTTCTTAATCCATGTGGGGACACTTCAGGTATTATCTTTCTAGAATCTCATAATCTTGATTCTAAACTGCCAATTTTCTTGGTTTCTTAGGCTTGAATTTGCATAAAAAATTGCAACTCTTGAGACCCCACATGAAATAAATGCCTTTAGCTGAAAATTAATTGTAAACTCAAGTGACTATACTTGGTGACTTGTTCTGATAATAATGAAGTTTATGCCATATAGATTTAATGTTCATTCAGCAAACCTGATTAAAAAGTTTCATGACAAAGTTTATATATATATATAAGGTAACTGATGAAAAAAAAAATACAGTATGTATCCTTTCTCTATTAATTAGTAAATTTTAGAGAATTGGATACAGTATACAGCTGTGACTTTATTTGTATGAATTGTTAAATCCTGTTCATTGAGCCTCACTGAATTCCTTTATAAAACTCATCTGATTTTTATTACTGTTGCATGATTGGAAAATATTTAAAGTATTGCAAAACTTCAGTGGTCCAAAGTAAGGTATATTAGTTCTTTGTAACTAGTTGTTTTTTTTTAAAATGTGTGCATGTAATTTTAGACTTTATCAAAATACATTCATTAGTAACTTGTCAGTAACCATCAGTTGTCCATATCTTTTTCCTCAGCCTATAAGCATAAAGGCATTGTTGGATTTTTTTTTTTTTTAAATGGACTAAAATAATTCTGTTTGATTGCTCTTATTTTATTTGATTCAGCTTACTTTAATCGACTATTTATGGAACAATTATCCACTAAGTTGGAGAAGCAACTGCATAACAAGACAGTTGATCTTTTCTTTGGCTATTCTTATCATCACTGTATCTGTAATCTGATGGTTTTATAACTAAAATTTCTATAGCAATAAAGTGAATGTAAAATTAAATTAACCAGTATGTTCCTTTCTAACAGAGAATTTTTTATTTTTTTTAGAAAATGTGTCCTTAATTAGGAATTTTTGGCAAGAAAAGAAACAGATTACTTAAAATCCAAGAATAATTTTAATTTTACTATTTGTGTGTTTCACTTCTACCATGGATCATGCTTTACTTCTCATGAAGTATATGTGAAATGTTGTTTAAAACAGGTAACCTGACTTCTTTAGTTTGAAGATGATTATTGCTCAGAAATAATGGGAAAAAATAGGAAATCATTTCTGTAGACATAACATTAAAACTACAAGTGGTGGTTTTTTGTTTTAAATAGCCCAATGGTTGTCAGAGCCAATAGTTTAGGATTACAATCAGTTGTATCTCTTTTTTGTTTGTCTTTGGCCAAGTAGAAATCCAGAATTGTTTTTGTACCTCAGTTTCATTTTTAGATAGCTATCTTAAACTTCTAGCAAGTGAGTATAATACTGATAACAGCTGAGAGTGTTAGTTTGCATAAAATACTTTCTAGCTTTCTGTAATCACTAGATTTTATTAGCCTGAAGGACTTCCAGTGAACAACAGGGATAATTTTCTTCTCTAAGAAATGATGCTTTGTGAAAACTTCCAATATGGACAGATTTTGATGTTTTCAGCAGTTCCATGGACCGAAAAGCCCTCTATACAATAATTTTTAATAATTGTGTACAAATTGTTAGATAAGTATATTTTAATAATTGTGTACAAATTGTTAGATAAGTATACCTCATACTTAGTCCAGAAGTTGAACAGTCAACTGATTTAATACCAGTTTAAAACAATTGTATGAAACGTGATAGCTGATTTAAAAAAACCATAGGATTATATAATGGAAATTTAGTATCATTAATTTAGGTTACGCTGCAAGAGAAATAGATATTTCAAGACTGGTATTTGCTACTTATTCAAACAATTTGTTAACAGAAATTGAAAGTATTCAGAATAATTGCCTCTTCCTTTTGTGATCTTTTGTTTCTTTAATGTTCACAATAACTCTGTCTTCAGAGTCTAAACCATGTGCCATACCTTATACAGGAAATTCTATCATAATACCATCCTTCTCCTTTAGGAAAGACACTTCCCCTGGATGGGGTCAGAGAACTGAAACTATGCTGACATTTGAAAATGTCATGGTAAGGCAGGCCAGTTTTGTTAGTTTGTCTAAAATTACCTAAAATTTTAATTATATTTAATCATAGTAAAAAAAAATTAGGTTTCTTAAATTCAGTTTGAACTTAGAGATTCTAAGAATCAGATTTGTTGTGATAGAATTTGTTACCTATAGGCCTTCCTTCTTGAAAAAATAAAATTAGGTGCCTTTCCTTCCTCTTCATTCAAAGAATCACTGTTTTAGACTTTAACGTACTAGCAACTAGTGAACTAGAGAGGAGGAGGCGCTCTTGAGACACTGCTGTCATAATGGCCACCTTGTTTGGCCACCTGTGGCTCCTCATTTGCTCTCACTTCCGACATGATGGGCCCTAGTTCAGTCTTGTCATTTCCATCTTCACAAGAACTCTGTCTTCACTAACAGTCCCTGAGCTTCCCTCAGCTACTGCAGCAGGTCCGCCTCACCTCCCCCTTGACTGACTACATACAGAGCCGACCTCTCTCAGGAAACTGCAATAATGTCACTCAAGAGCAAAATGTAAAGTGGAAGGTCTCGTAAAGCCCTTCACAAGATGGACCCTGCCTGCCTTTTCTTGTCTCACAGCTGACTCTTCCATGATCCCATTGCTCTGGCCTAGTTCCACGTGACTCTCCATGTCCTAGTCTCATGCCTGGAAAGCTTCCCCTCTTCCCCACTCCCTCTTAGTTTCCCTGGCTTTCTTTTTATCTTTCATTCTCCTCTACTCATGTTACCATCCATCAAATCTGTATATGTTAGATGTGTATGATTATGTAACTGTTGTTTCCCCCTTAAAGCTCCTTCCCCCCCCTGAGCTCCTTGAAGCTCAGTTTCTGGCATGTGGAAATAATAAATATTTATTTTCTTTTAACTCATACAGGCAGACAAAGGGAACCACCTAAAACCCTTGCATAGGACTTGAGGTGAAACAATTGAACTAAATGTACAAAGGATAGAAATAATGGCAAAAATGAACTCGAAATGGAAGAAGTAGAAACTGGGAAACGAATAGAGTTTCAGCTCACAGAAATGAGTTTTTTATAGAATTTTTAGTTTTGAGCTGGGAATCCAAACTATTGATATCAAGGAATTGGTTCTGCTAAGTTAATTGGAACTACTGGCCTGTACCTCAGGCTTTCTTAATATGAAATCTTCCAACCTAATTTAGAATGGTTGTGATAAATATTTATAGGGGAAATCTCAAAGGAAAAAGTATATAAACAGTAATCTTTATAATTCAGTAGGTGGCACCCTTTCCTTAGCCAATTAATTAGATGTCTTTGAATCTGGATTTAGAGGGTTAGTTAATGTCATATTGAAGGTGCTGCTTGAATAACATGCAAAATGAAGGCCCTCAGTGCAATGAATGCTTTTATGTTATTGTGAGTATAATGAAGTTTAAAAAGATTAGTTACTATCTACAACCTAAAATGGAAGATGAATGTGCTTCAACTGAGAAGATAATTGAATGATCCAGTTATCTTTATATGTCTATTTTACCTTTATCTTAAGTGACCAAATTACCTAGATTTATGAATCATAAAACTGCTTCTGCTGTGATCCTGTGTAACTCTAGGATTAAGTAGAATTTGTCTCCAGCCTTACTTTTCTGGGCTTATTGTACTTTATAATTCCTCGCACAAGTCATCCCATCCAAAATGGCCTGTTGGCTAACTCCGTGTGTAAGACTTAATAGCACATCATCTCTGTGCCTTAGCACAGGACAAGGCCTGTGCTTTTAATGCAGTCTCAACACTGCCACGTAGAATCCCCAGCTTCCTTCAAGATTCAGCAAAGCCCATCAAATTGTCAGTTCCCTCTCCAGCCCAGAAATTATTTTAAATGTACTTTGTAATATATTTTATACACTGCTTAGTTTTTGTTTCTCCCCAGTTGGATGTAAGTTTGTCTAGGGCAGAAACCATTTGTTTTTGTTATCCTAATGCAAATATGGCACATAAGAAGAAAACACTGAAAGTGTCAATTTGAGAACTTTTTTATAATTGCTTTACTCAAAACCCTTTATGAGCTTTTTTTTTTTTTACTTTGTAATGTATCATTTTAAGATTTGCAAAGCCCTGCACAAATATCACAACCCTCTGAGATAGGTGGATTAGACATTTCATCGCCATTTGCCATATAATAAAACAGACAAATAAAGTGACTTGCTTTGATCATATAACTATTAAGTTTGGAGCTAGACTTAAATCTAGGTCTTCATGCTTTCTGTTACATCATATTGCATATTGTTTGTTCTGGCTAGTATGGTTTCTAGAAATGGATTTCTTCTGTAACCTGCAAAAATTCATCTGGAAACCAGAAGTTCTTGAAAGTTGAGAGGACATAATAATAACCTATGTAATGCTACATGGCTTACAAGATTATTTCCTCACCACAACCTTGAAGATAATGCAAGTATTCGTTGTCCATTGGGGCAGGGAAGGGAAAAAGTCAGTTATAGAGTGTCTAGTATTTACTGGGTTTAACATGCAAAGTGCTTTTTGCAAGTATCCCATTTATCCTCACCAATAACCCTTAGAGGTAAGTGTTAAATGAATTACTTGCTCAGGGTCATATAATAAGTGTCTGAGGACAGATTTGAAATTATCCCTTACTAACTCAGACTTAGGGCTCTACAATAGGAAACGAGATGCTCAGTGGTGATGATAATCGTACGAGTGTTTGTTGTCCAGGTTACTGTCTCTTTCAGACTTAAGTCAAATTGTTGGGGAAGAGTACAATTTTTGAGTGAGTTTAGTTATAAAATATATTTTTTTCTGTAGTGAGAGAGGAGAGTTTAAGCTTCATTGAAGTGACTAAATTGATTTCATTCACAGTGGATAAAGGCAACAGCTTTTTTTTTTTTTTTTTAAACTTTATTTTTTTATCCAGAAGTTTTTTGAACTTTAGAAGAAGGTAAGAAAGAAGTAAATGAGTAGCTCAGTGCTTCTTTGGCCTCTTTGGCTGGAGTCATGTTTCTGAAAAAAATGAACTTCTTCCAATGCTAAATGTGTGTGTGTGTGTGTGTGTGTGTGTGTGTGTGTGTGTGTGTGTGTGTGTGTGTGCATTATATATATGTGTATATGTGTGTGTATATATTATATAATTTTTTTTGCCTTTTCTAGATTTGAAGGGAGAAAAGAATTGTCAACTCTTTTTCCTCCTTTACCTATGCTTGTTTTTTTTTTTGTTTTGTTTTGTTTTTTTTTTTTTTTTTAAATAAAGACTTCTTGGCATTTAATTTAAATACTTCATTAGTCATTTGTCATTTTACTTTGAAGTTAATTCCTTTCTGAGATGAATTTTTACATAATAGTAGTTTTGTAAGATGAAATATAAATAGGCTAAAAATCTTGGAAGAATGACCCTTGTCTATGATATTAGTGCAAAGAATGTAACTAGGTCTTAAAGAAAATTAGAAATAGAGCTGAAAAGAATTGCTAGTTACATAAATACATTATTATTCCTGTTGCTGTATATTTGGAGCTCAAAAGATTCACATATACAGTAAGTCAGTATTTCTAAGGAACTTGTCTTGGATCCATTTTTAATAACTCAATATTTTATAGGTTAGGGAGTTCTATTCTTTAGACCTGTGCCATCCAGACTGTATAAATTTCTAAAATAAATTGAAAAATTCATCATTCCTCTGTATTCAAGGACTGAGGCACACAAATGCTAATGTGGGACTCAGAAGGGAAATATAGTTCTCCTGCATATTTGAGAAAATGTGAAGCCCTTTCAAGAAAATCTAATAAACATAATAATCACAGCCTGCTGACACTAAGGAAAAAAAGGACCTCATTCGCTCTTTCTTTTATGCAGCGATTTACTGGTCCCTACTGATTTCCAAATTGGATCACTGTAGTAAATTATCCATGCTGGTACCTGAGAAAGTAAGCATTGGGATCCATATTTGTTTTGTGTTCTGCTTAAATCAGCAAGAATGATAAATTTGATGGTGTAAAATTGGAAGTATCAAGGGCTTTCTTTTGTGATTGAGCAAAATAATGTCTCCACTTGTAATTTATTGTGACCCATTCTTACATTGTGTGCTTTGTATGTCTAATATTTATTTCAACACAAATCAAATTGTTTTTCTTTGTCTATATCGTCACAGCTAAGATTTTATTGATGTAAAAAATCAAATTGTGCAAGAAATTTCTCTCTGGATTTAGAGCAGGCTTAAAAATATTGTAAAAGAACATTTTACTGTTTAGAACTTGGCTTTCTTTAAACTTAATTGACTTATTAGTTCAAATAAGTAAGATGAATAAAAGCCACATCAACATTCATCTAATCCATTATAAATATTGGAAGCACTATGGTTTTGTGGTCTATTTCATGGTGAAAGTGAAGAAAAAAAAGTTAAATCACAAATTGTTTAAATTACCATCTTTCAACAGGTGGTTCTCCCTCATACTTTTTTGGTATCTGATGGTATGGCAGGTATTAAAGCATTCATGATGACTTATTACTGGTACCATAAAAACATAGAGCATAAAGTCATAAATCAACATGAATTATGACAAATAGAAGCATATACTTCTAAAAGTTTGGAGATATTGCTGTCACTGATTAGTAGATGCTCTCTAATGTAGTTTCTTTGATTTCTTTTCAATTATTTCCAGTTCACTCTACAAAGTTATATTAAATTGGTCCTTGTTCTCTAAAAAATTAATCTAAGAATTCCAGTGACCAATCGTGATGTAAGAGTGCTGATAGTAAGACATGTCTCCCATCTCTGTGTAGGGCGGCTGTGGACCCTTGACCCAAAATGAAGCTTGTGTTGTCAGATATGGCCAACAAGTTGTTTTTTGTTTAACTGTTTGTTACAGGTCAGGTTTCTGATGAAATATGGGAAGTTTATAGTCATGAAAAATATCAGTAAAATACTTGAAAAAAATTAGAATCTAATGGCTGAAGTTGAGAGAAAGTTATTTGAGACTATTAAACAGATGTCCATCCGATAAGTAAATGATGTGTCCAAGTTGTCCAGTCATCCCTTCCATGTTATGGGGGCACAGTTCCCCTGCGATCTGGAAGAAAACCTTTTTGTCCCTCCCTTCATGCCAGAGAAGAAAGAAGTCTGAATTTATTCTTTTCTTTTATGGGGTGTGTAATAATATATTCATTTTATGCATTTCTTAGCTTTTAAATTATTCTTTTAGGTCTGTATTTCCTCTAGTAACTAATGTAGGCATAAATAGACTAGAATAAGCAGTTTGCAGTTATGAACAAATATACATTTGAGTACAAAAATACATTTGAGAAGATATATAATCAATAAATTGATTGGCCTGGGAAATCTCAGTATTCCCTAAATGAAAAAAATGTCATTAATTTTTTTTAAAATTTAACTATATAATCGTCTTATCATGTGATGAAAGCACATTGAATACCATGAAATTATGTGCATAAATATTTGATTGGTGTATAAGTATGTAGATCCAATTAAGTTCACCTAAGATATTGTCATTTGGCTTTATCACATTTTGAGTCAGGTGTGCCCCAATTAAAGATAATCCTATATATAGGAACTTGAAAAACATATTAGTGAATCACATCACTGTGTACCTTTAGTAATTTTTCCTCATTTAAAATATGATCCAATTTAATTTATAGAAATTAGCTTTTTATACAGCTTTATGGGAACATCTGTATTTTTCCTTCATCTTTAAAAGTGTAAGCAAAAAATTTTACTATGCATTTTTTTTAAACTTTTGAGTTCAGGTTCTTTCCCTTATTCCCTGCTCTAATTAAGAAACCACCAGTAAAGTTATGCAAAACATGTCCATAAAAGTCATGATGTGAAAGAAAACATAGATCTCCCATCCTAATTGGGAAAAAAAAAAAAAATGAAGAGGAGAGACAGAGACAGAATTCTCAAGTCTGTATCAGATACAATCAGCTCCTCCGATGGGTATGGATAGGATTTTTCATCATAAGTTCTTTAGAGTAGTTGTGGATAGCAGTAATACTGCTGAGAACAAAAAAATCCTTAACAGGTGGTCATCCCAGAACATTGCTGTTGCTTGATGTTTACATTTCAACTTTGAGTTCATGGAGGACTTTCCAGGTTAATAATTTTTATTTTGTTTGAGTCCAGAGAAAGGATTAATAATCTACTTTCTTCATGCTCTCTCTGCCTTCAAATTTATATGTATTTTAAAATTCAGGGCATCTGATTAGACATATTCATTGTGGCTTTTCTTTTTGAAAATTGGTTTTTTTAACATTGTTACCATCTTCCGTATTGAGATTTTCTAGCATCTTATTTTTGAGTAAGTATATCATCACTCATTAAACAACCTTGTGGAAAAAAACAGCAGTGCAATTTCTTCAGATTGCTTCTTTAGTTATCTGTGTAACACAGGTCAACAAGTTTAGAAGAACAAGTTTAATTTTATGTTAATTCAATTTATTTTATTTTTTGTTATTTTGTTATTAATTTATTAATTTTGTAGTATTACATGTGTTAATTTAATACATTTTAAATAGGTCACTTTTTCAAGGCCAACTCATATCTGAAGTATACATCCTCTACATCATATTCCTCAGAAGTGATCACCTTGTTATACTCTGAAGCTTATTCTAGGTACAGTAGGATTTCTCACTGTTTAAGGATTTGTCCCATAAGAAATACACTACGGCAGCCCCAAATTAGCAGTACCCAAGCATGGTCCTAATAAACTCAACCTGGAAGATCTAACCCCATTTCCTTTTAGTGCCACTACAGAAATATTTACCTGTTCCTTTAGTGTGAACAACATGTAAGATTATAGGATTTAGAGATGGAAATGACCTTAGATATTAGCTAGTCGAATTTCCAGGTGAGAGAAGTGACTCCTTCACTGAGACTGATAACAAAGATGAGAACTGGAGTTTGAAAACTGGTCCTCCAGCCTGTGATCCTGTGCTCCTTCCATTGGGCTCGCTGCTTCCATTTCTTTCTTTTTTTAAAATTAATTTTATAATTATAACATTTTTTACATTATCCCTTGTACTCCTTTCTGTTCCGAATTTTCCCCTACTTCCCTCCATCCCCTCCCCTAGATGGCTGGCATTCCCATACATATTAAATATGTTATAGTATATCCTAGGTACAATATATATGTGCAGAACCGAATTTTTTTTGTTGTTGTTGTTGCAAAGGAAGAATTGGATTCGGAAGGTAAAAATATCCTGGGGAGAAAAACAAAAAAAATGCTAACATTTTACACTCATTTCCCAGTGTTCTTTTTCTGGGTATAGCTGATTCTGTCCATCATTGATCAATTGGAATTGGATTAGTTCTTCTCTATGTTGAAGATATCCACTTTCATCAGAATACATCCTCATACAGTATCATTGTTGAAGTGTATAATGATCTCCTAGTTCTGCTCATTTCACTTAGCATCAGTTGATGTAAGTCTCTACAAGCCTCTCTGTATTCCTTTTGTTGGTCATTTCTTACAGAACAATAATATTCCATAACATTCATGTACCATAAGTTACCCAATCATTCTCCGATTGATGGACATCCATTCATTTTCCAGTTTCTAGCCACTACAAAAAGGGCTGCCACAAACATTTTGGCACATACAGGTCCCTTTCCCTTCTTTAGTATTTCCTTGGGATATAAGCCCAGTAGTTCGCTGCTTCCATTTCAAGAAAAGCTTCCTAACAGCTAGAATAGAGAGAGATCTTTGGAAATTTTCAACTTGAAGCTGCGTGATCTGCTGCAATGTTGAGATGCTGTGCCAGCATTCTTGTTCAAGTACTGGTAAGCTTGGTGAATTTCTGATGTCACCTCCAACTCTGATAATTTGTGAATCCCTCTGGATCTCCTTTTCAAATCTATAATATTCAAACAAATTATTAACCATAGTAGATAAAGGATGGTAGAATCTTCCAAGAAAAAAAAGCCAGGAGGCTGAGACCTTAAAGAATTTGTGATCCAAAGCAGTCATGACGACAAGATAGAAACAGGTGAAGAGAGGTCCAGCAGACCTGGGGCAGTGTCTACAGTTGCTATCCAAATGATCTATTTCTGTTCTCTACCATAGGTGAGAATATGAGCCTCAAAAAAAAAAAAAAAAAACAAACCCTAACTATGTAATATAGCTTTTATGTCCAAATGCCTTGTATTTCACCAGCTAGAGGAATATTTGATAAAAGATTTTATTACAAGAGATGATACTTGCAGAGGCCTGGGAAGAAGTGGTTGGGTCCTCTGTTCTTTGAGAAGGAGAATTTAGGAATGTTTTACCTTTACTCAGGTGGCTTAGTGGGTAGAACCTGGGCCAGATATCACAAAGACCAGAGTTAAAATCTGCTTCAGATACTTAGTAGCTGTAGTACCCTGGCCAAGTCTGCCTACCTCAATTTCCTTAACTTTGAAATAGAAATAACACCTTTTATCTCCTAGGGTTGTCCTAAGCCTGGCACACAATAGGTATGTAATAAAGCTTAATTCCCCTTCTTAGGAGATGAAATAAACCTTTTCATTTGCCCTACAGTAATTTTATCTGTGCCTCGATGTTCCAATTAAACTACATGTTTTGGATGTGGTTATCTTTTGCAATATTTAATATTAAATACATTGCTTTTCTTTCCCTAGAAAGTTATCCATTTTGGCTTATGACTTTAAAAACATTAACATTACCATAATAACTAGCATGTATATAAGTGACTTTTTGATTTAAAAAACATTTTCTTTTTAAAATTTTTAAAAAATATACATTGCTTTATGAAACAAGAAGTGAATGTGTTGATTTACATTCAGTCTCCTTAGTACTTTTTCTGGATGCAGATGGCATTTTCTGTCCCAAGTCTATTGGGATTGCTTTGGATCACTGAACCACTGAGAAGAACCGATAGTTTATCATCACACATTCTTGCTGTTACTGTGTACAATATATTCCTGATTCTGTTTATTTTACTTAGCATCAGTTGGTGTAAATCTTTCCATGCCTTTCAGAAGTCAATTTGTTCATCATTTTTTATATTGAAATTTATTATTTTATATTGAAAATTTATATTCCACATCTCATTTGGTCCTTATAACAACACTTTGAATAAAGTGATACTATTTCTATTTTATAAATGAGGAAACTGAGGCAGACTGGGTCACACAGCTATTACCTGAGGCAGTAAGGTTTTCTTACCCCAAGTCCAACACTCCATTGTACTGCAACCTGCCTAAACACTAAGGACTGAGACAATTCTGTATCACTTTAAAGTAAACTCAAAAGATGGAACTCTGAATTCTTAATAAGGATTGACTTGCTTAGAATTTTTTAGTTATGTGACTGTGTTGCTGAAAATGAAATTTTAATTTAAAATAACTTTAAGAAAGTATAGAGATAAGTAAAGTGGAGCTAAATTCTTGTCTTTATTTTTAAATCATAAAACTGCCCCTGAGAGGCAATATGTCTTAATGGACAGGGAGTTAGCTTTGGAGTCCAGAAGAGTTAGATTCAAGTTGTTTCTCTGACACATCTTGGTTATGGCTCTCTGGCCAGGTCACTTAATTTCAATGCAATAGAGGACTGTCTATAATTCTAAACTCCAGAGAAAGTACCTGACTGTGTGGGTGGAGGGTGTTCTTCATATGGGAGACCCTGTGCCAATGAAATTACAGATATGGCTCCTTTCCACCCTCTACCCCCATCAACATAGATCTTAATTTAAAGAAAAGTAAAATTGTGCCTTTTCAGAAGCTATCAACCACAAAGTTCTGGGATTTATTGATATTCATATGCAGAACAATTAGGCATTTATATAAAAGCAATCTGTGGAGAATTATTTCTTACATATCTATCATTTATATTCAGTTTAAAAACTTGCAAAATGCACATTTGTCCCCTGAGTACGCCCTCTGGTGGCAAATTGTAAAAAAAAAATCCCAAATCTTTGGTAAATTGGAATTTGATTTGTTAGTTATACTAGAATATAGAAAATATATATTTTGATACAAATAAGATTGATCTTTTACTTTAATCAAGTTAGTATTTGCATTAAACTGCTCACTCAAAAAGAAATAAAAGATCTTACTAGGAGATCAGAGGTTCTTAATCCTAGGTCTTTCCAGGGAACCTATGAATAGATTAAAAGAGTATCCATGAGCTTGGATGGAGAAAAAAATACATCTTTAGTTTCATTAATTTCTAACTAAATTCTAATATTTCCTTCAGTTAGGAATGTGGGAAACAAACCATAGTAGTATTCTCAGTAGGTGTAACTATTAACCTATGGACATCAGAGGTATTTTCATATCAGATTATAGTCATTGCTGGTATCCCAATATATCATTTATGCTCACAACGGCTTAGGAATTACTATAGGTATCAGGCTCATCAACAAATATATTACTATAGCACAAGTTTTTTTGGGAGACAAATATTGACAACTTTCAGTATAACAGATTTCCTTTGTAATCCTATTATTTTATACATTTAAAACTTTATTCTGAGGAGTCCATTGGCCAGTGGTCCATGACAACAAAAGTTTAAAAATAATTAGGAAACAATACTTCCTCTCAAAAAGTTTATATACTGTCATTAGCCAGGCACTTTTGTTTTAAATACTAGTTTTTAAAGTTAATGAATCTTTTCAACTCTCACTATCAGTCAATCATTCTGTAAATATTTATTAAGCATCCATATGTGCCAGGTACTGTGTTGAGTGCTGGAGATATAAAAAGAAGCAAGGACAAATATGGACAGACAAGTTACAGATAGAAAAAATAGCAAATAAAAGAGGGAAAGGGACTAACGACTGCATGATACAGTGCACAGAACACTGGGCTTGGACTTGAGGTCACTTATCATCCTGAATTCAAATCTGGCCTCAGACATTGCCTGGCAGTGTGATCCTGAGCAAGTGATAAATAACAGGTAAATATGCTGGCCTCTGTTTCCCCATCTGTAAAATGAGAAGAAAATTGCAAACATCGCAGCATTTTTGTCACAACAAAACTAAACAAATCAAAATACCTCCAAATAGGGTCTGAAATGACTGAATAATGACTGAATAACTACAGGAGAATGGTGCCAGATTGAGAAAGACGATTTTACATTTGTTTTCATCAACTTGTAGAAGAAGGGAAAGGGGGTAAGACAGATACCTAGTCATAATTCTGATATTCACATACTGTGTGATTCTGAACTAATCATTTAGCCATACCGATTTTCAGTTTCCTTCTCTATAAAATTGGGATAGTATTACCTGGGATGCCTACTTCCCAGGCTCTCTTTGAAAGTCAAATGAATTAATGTATGTTGAGCTAAGTGAATGTCGGCTTTTATTATTAACATTATTATTCAAAATCTAAAATTCCAGTGCTCAGAGAAATTAAAACAATAAAAGAGGGAGGGAATGGACATATCTCTTCTATATAAAAAATGAGGGAAAAGCACCAATTGTCAACTTGTATCCGCTTGCTAGTATTAGCTCTGCCACTAATTGTGCAGTCTTGGAGCTTTTACATCTTTTGAGCTTCCAGTTCCCTTGTGTCAAAGGGGGAATAATGATATTTACTCTACCTGCCTCACGAGATTGTTATGCCTAATGAGATAATGTACATGAAAGATCTTTGAAAAGCATCACCTATTCTAGAAATGTAAAGTATTATTATGTATGATAACTAACAGGTCTCTCATCCATCAGCTTGTCATTATTTGTTCCTTGTAATAGATTCTCCTGATGGCTGCTCCCAAATTGAATTGAAGACTGTACCTTGAATAGAAACTACAAACTGTCATCCAGAGAAGTCACTGCAGATTAGTAATTCCAACAGAATTGGAGAAAGCGCCCAGTTAGGAAGAGCTTTGAGGGGGCAAAGAAAGCCTCCGATGTGAATGCTAACAATCACAACCACTTGGCACATTGAGGAAGGATTTTAAGGTTTACCAAGCCCTTCTTTGGACAACAACCTGGTGAAGTAATTAGGCAGTGCAAGTATTGTTAAGTCAATTTTCAGTCACAACCCCTGGGATTCTCTTGGCAGTGGTACTGGAGAGGTTGGCCATTTCCTTCTGTTATTTTATAGGTGAAGCAGACAGGGTTAAGTAACAGTTCATACCACTGCTAAGTATATGAAGAGGGACCTGAAGTCTTGAAGATCAGTCTTCCTGACTTCAGTCTATCCACTTTCCCACCTAGCTGCTCTTGGTGCAAATATTTTATATTTACATTTTATGAAGCAGGAAACTGAGTCTCAAAAAACCTAGGGAATATGGCAGGCAGGATTTAGATCCAAGTTTTCTGCATCTAGGTCCAAGACTCTTGTTCCTATATCATCATGGAGGTAGTTGGAGCTTTAAGCTGGCTGTAGGAATTGTGCAGAAGGGTTCAGAAAGAGTTATATGAAAACATCAATATATTTAAGAAGAAAACCTAATAATCCATAACTTCTTGTAATTTCAGAAATAATAGCATTTAGTTACATATTTATAAGAAATTAATACACAATCTGTGAGCAAGAACTCTTTAGAATGGTAAGCCCTAGAATCCCTTCTAGCAAGGTCTTAAATTCCTTGATTCCTTTCCTTGGGAAAAATGGGACTCTCCAAAGCGATTGCTTTTCTAAAGTCATATTCTGTGTTAGTGCAATCAACTTGTGTTTCCTGTGAAGGAAGTAGTGTGTGTGTGTGTGTGTGTGTGTGTGTGTGTGTGTGTGTGTGTGTGTGTGTTGGGAGTGATATGGGTATGTAATCAATAAAACAAAAATAAAAGCTTGCTTCTCCTTAAGCTATATCCTTTAAAAATTCACTTGCTATAATAGCCATTAAGCAGCTACCATTTGACGGGATGGACAAAGAGAAGCCAGCTAGTTCCTGCCCCCAAGGAGTTTATAATCTAGAAAGGGGAGCTAGGGACTAGGGAATTAACTATCCTTCTAATAGAATGGGAAGAGTGAAAAGAAAGATACCACGCTAAGATGGCATCAGGTGTGCAGGGTGCCAGGCCTGTGGCTTTCTAATCACCACCTGCTAATAGAGGTCTCCCCACAGGAGGTATGGGGGAAAACGGAGAACCACTGCAGCAACCACTGAATCCTTCTTTTTTCCTCTCCAATGAGTCACCGAGCATCCAGCGTTGTCTTAGGAGCCTGTCTCTTTGATGAAAGGATACCAGAGGTGGAGGCAGGTCGGTAGTTTGGGAACTTTCTCCCAAGCACACTGCTGCCCTTACCTGTACCTGGTAGAGGTGAGTGAATTACTGGAGCACTACTACTACTACTAACTGGGAAAAATCTCTTGAAGGAAAGGAGCTCAGAAAGGAATTGGGATTTTCAAGAGAAAGAATTGTTGCAGATCATTCCAATCATTTGGCATCTAAGATGTGAAGTTGGACAAAAGGATAGAAGAAGGGATCTCATGTATGAAAAGTAGCCAGAAGGACATTTTGTCCTAATGTGTCTAATGTGCACAAGGGGCATTAATAGGTAACCAGGCTGGCAAAACAGCTGGATTGCAAAGGGTTTTAAATGCTGTTTGGCAGCAACACTGCCAAAAGCGCACAACATTGGACCTTTTTATCCCCCTGAAAGTGTCCAAAATTAGAATTCCCTCTAAGTAGTACTTCTCAGCATGGGCTGATGGTGGCTGTCAGAATCCCTGATCTTATGCAGAGATTAGAATGGTAAGCCCGGAAGTCCCTTCCAGTGAGGGCTTTGTATGCTATCTTTGGGCTCCCTCTCTTAGAGGATGTCCACCCCCAAGGAATTCTCTTAGATCTGTCTCTGGGGAATATGTGAAAATCAATTATGGTAGAAGTTTCAATGCTTTTCTTCTCAGACTCTCCGTGGAGCTGTCCACCAGTTTTAAACATCAGGAGCAATCAAGAAAATAAAAACAGCAATAATCACTATTAAAATCTCAGCATTTTGGACCTTTACCAACTTGAAGTAACTATAAGAAATCAGTATTGGGGTTGCAATTGTATAGTTAAAATTTCTGAATAGTATTATGGTTAGTTGTCCATTATAGCTTTATCAGTGCATCAATCTTGGAAAAACTACCCATTCACAAACCGCATGCCAGGGGAATCAAAGCACTCTGTTCTCCCTTTTATCTACTTCAAAGTTTTAAAGTTTAGATGTATTACAGCTCTGTCAAAATAGATCCTAGTCATTGTTAGGAACTTTGGAGTACTCAATTGTCATTTTTTAAAAATACCAGAAGGATTTCTAATAATAACTAACATAATACATGATTTCTTTCTTACTTTAAAATTGTCTCAGTTCACTGGCAGTGAGGAATACTTCACTCTTCTCAGCAGAGTGGTTGAGCGTTATAGGAGAGGAATGAGGCATACATTGCCAAATGTGGCAAGAAATGTTAGTTTGTTTTGCTTTTTTTTGAACAATGGAGGATTCTAATGGGAAGGGGCTATTATTGGGGAATGAAAGTGATTTTTTTTTTTTTTTAAGCATCAAAATACTTTAAATACTCTTTTTTTTTTTTAAAGAAAATGTCAATAGTGTTTTATTTTTCTAAATGCATATAAAGATAGTTTTCAACATTCATTGTTGTAAGACTTTTGTGTTTCCTTTCCCAAGACAACAAGTAATCTGATATAGGTTAAATATATATATATATATATATATTTTAAACATATTTTCATATTTGGCATGTTGTGCAATTTGGCAAAAGAGAAAAAGATCATGAGAAAAACAAACAAAAAAAGATGAAAACACTATGCTTTGATCCATATTCATTCTCCATAGTTCTCTCCTTGAATACAGATAGTATTTTCTATTACAAGTCTATTGGAATTGCCTTTCATCACTGTATTGTTGAGAATATTAAATCCTCTTTAGTAAATTATCAGAAAAAAAGTAGCCATTTCTTATGGAATATACCATGTTAGCATGGACAGTGTTCATATAAAAGATCTGAGTGATTCTTCCCGCTTCCACCCCACCATTTTCCCCCCTAATTACGTGTAAAGATAGTTCTCAACATGTACTTTTATAAGATTTTGAATTTTAAATGCTTTTCTCCTTCCTTCCCTTTCCTTCCTCCTCTCTCCTCCAAGATAGCAAACAATCTGAGTGACTCTTAAAGGACCAAGACTTGATGCTTTATTTACTTAGAAGATTACAGTTGAGGAGTAAATAAAATTAAGGTTTAATCAAATATGCTGCCTCAAGAGGAACCTTACTTATTACCCCCCACCCCCCACCCCCAGGTGAGGGACCCTGAACTTGGCTACTAGTTATAACCAGCTGTCCAGGACAAACTGTCTCGGGTAACTGATTTGAGGTTGGGCCAAGAAGAAATCTGTAAGCCATCCCCATCCAATCGTTCTTTTTGTGTAAGAGAAACTCTGCCAACTTATCAGATGTCCAAGTTTAGAATTCACTTCCTGTCATTACTAAACTAAATTCAGTGTCTGGAATAACAATATGTTGCAGAAGCTTCTCTGCAAGTTAATGAATAATTTTTCTTTGTACTCTGGCCTCTGATTTCAACGCATTTGTCACAGCCGTATGCTTTTAGTAATTACTCTTTAGGCACCTTCTAAAATGCTTCTGATTTTTTCAAAGCATATTTCACTGCTTGTTTCTATTCTCCATTGTTTGGTTTGTCCTTTTCTATTTATCAACTATGTTCTTCCTCCCACTGTAACCCTGAAGGAATCTCTAATGTAATAAAAAGGAATATGACTTTTACTTGTTTACTTTGTTCAGCATCCAGGAAAGGGTCTCACACCTAGTAAGTGCATAATAAATGTTTGTGAAATTGAAGTGTTACTACACCTAATAAAAGGAAAATGAATCATTCTCTATATAATATGTCATATGTGTATATATACACAATTCAGTGCATGAATCTAAACTGGATTTTCTAGTATTAGTTTCTTGATGTAAATAAGCTAGAATCACAATCCTGTTGCCCCTTTTTGTAATTTTACAGGAATGGTTTAATTTTGAACTTTTAAGAGGGCATTTTTAATTAGTTGCCCAACATATTTTTATCTTCATACATGTGCCAGTAAATATTTAACAACTGACTTGCTAAAAAATGTATACCTGGCACAGCTTCAGTTTAATCCAGATGACTATTTTCCCCATCACTTTCTTAAGTCTAGACTTTTATTTTTAAAAAAATAATTTTTAGTTAATTTTTTCCAGTTATAAATGTATATTAACTTTTAAAATACACATTTTTTTATGAATCATGTTGGGATTAAGTCTAGATTATTAATAAAATAATGAACAAGCTCCGATTATAGGATTTTGCTCTTTTCCACAGTGTAAATGCTCACATTGAAAATTTAATGATCAGCTTAGCTGTTTGAACTGACTTTCTCTGAAGTGGGCTTGTTTGTAATTAGTAACTATACTAGCCTTATGTCTTTCAATTAGGAGACAGACCCAAATCCAGGGGAAATGGGCAGATACTTCTCTGGTGTAATTAAGTTGTCTATAGCATTCTGTCTTTCCTGCTACAATGTTTAAAATTCTATGTTTTTGGTTCCTTCTTAAGGGCTTTTTAACCTGGTTAAAATATGCTGTATAAGAAGGGTCAGCAGCCAGAGATCTGGTTTCTCTCTAGTTATTTGATCCATGTAAGCCTTGTAGCCATGTAGGATGAGGTAGATGGACAATGTGACCTCTAAGCCTCGGTAATCACGGGCCTTTTTTGCCCAGATAATACAGATGGACAGATAAAGACAAAGCATACACTCTAGATACAGAAGAGGGAAGCTTAACTTTATACATGGTGGTCCAAATGCTCTCCTTGGTCCCTTCCAATTCTGTCAGTTAGTGATTATATATCAAGCATCTAGTATGTGTGAGAAGACAGCATGATGTAGGAAGATCAGTTTATTTCCTAACTATATCATATCTACTCTGAAAGCGTAGGCAACTCTCTACTTAAGACTGTTGGAATGAAGGTGGTTACTTATATTATAGAAGAAGTTACATATATCAATGAACTCACAGGTCCAAATTCTATCCTTGGACAGGGATTGAGATGTGTGTCATGAATACAAAGATAAAAATCTTTGTCCTCCAGGAAATTCCACTTTATGATCAGGGAAAAAGGAAGGAAGAAAGTGTATGTATTGATAAGTAAATGGGAATTACATTTATATAAAGAATGTGGGGTCTTATCATAAACCTATGAATCTGATGTGTAGTTTATTTATAGATCTCTACTTTCTGGGACATTTTGGGTTTCCTGCCTAACAGAACAGGCCATGATGTAGAGGGATTTCTATAAGAACTAATAGAAACCTTTGATATTTCTTAGAACATTGGGTCTTATGGCCCCAGGAGAGGAAAAAGGACCAATTTATGACCCAGTGTGGAATATCCCTGCTCAGAGTTTTTTTTTTTAAGAGCTTGTTTGCACTTATTTGGATAAGTTAGTCTTATTTTTAATTAAAGCTTTTTAATTTTCAAAAGATATGCATGGATAATTTTCTACATTAACCTTTGTAAAACCTTGTGTTCCAATTTTTTCCCCCTTCTCCCCACCCCTCCCCTGAAATAGCAAGTAATCCAGTATATGTTAAACATGGTAAAGATATATGTTACATCTAATACATGCATACATATTTATACAATTATCTTGCTGCACAAGAAAAAATAAATCAAAATGGAAAAAAATGACAAAATAAAATGCACGCAAACAACAACAAAAAAAAAGAGTGAGGATATTATGCTGTGGTCCACACTCAGTTCCCATAGTACTCTCAGTGGAACTAATTTTCATTGTTGACAATTGCCACGTCCATCAGAATTGATCATCACATAATATTTTTGTTGCAGTGTATAATCTCCTGGTTCTGCTCATTTCACTTAGCATCAGTTCTTGCAACTCTCTCCAGGCCTTTCTGAAATCATCCTGCTGATCATTTCTTATAGAACAATAAATAATATTCTATACCATTCATATACCACATTCCCCAACTGATGGGCATCCATTCAGTTTCTAGTTTCTTGCCACCACAGAAAAGGCTGTCACAAAGTTTTTTGCACATGGGAGTTCCTTTCCCTCCTTTAAGATCTCTCTGGGATATAGTAGAAACACTGCTGGATCAAAAGTTTGATAGCCCTTAAGGGATAGTTCCAAATTGCTCTCTAGAATGGTTGGATCCGTTCACAATGAATTAGTCTTATCATCTCTCTGTGAACAGACCATCCCAGAAGCTGGTGAAGGGGAGAAGGTCTCTTCCCATCACATGAGCAGTGAGTCCAGGGATGGGACTATTCTCTTGATGCCATACTTCTCATCTGTGACACTCATATTTGCTACATTGGGCTCCTCTCATCCCTGAACCTCATCTTCCAAGACACAGATTTGCAAAATCTCAGAGTTGGAAAGGGTCTGGCCGGGTATGAGGCAATTAAGTCATAAAAGACTCAAATTTTAGAGATTCAGGTTAAGGTGAGTTCCACCATTTTTTGTAGAATCTTACTTATCCACAGATGTTCTGGTAAGCAACCGGGCCTGGCTTTTAATTTGCCCTTGCCTGTTAACTAACTTGGCCCTCATTTTCTCTGCTACAGGGGAAAATTGGCCCTTTTTCTGGAGTCTTCACTCTCTAACCACTGGCATGGGAAAGAAAGCTACTGAAGGATGAAGCATGCTATTTATTTCAGTGCAGGTTTCAAGTTGGCAATTAGTACCAATGACCAACCTGCTTCTGTTCCTACTTTCCCTTTTATCCCTACTTGCACAAATATTCAAAACGGTAGAGTGAGGAATGTCACAAAATACTCCCTCTGTTCTAAAAGTACTGCTTAATTGAGGAGCTATCTAAATAGAATGGGAATGAAGGCGTTAATATTAAATACATAATAGAAACCAATGGGAGTTGTTTTTAGCATACATTTTTTCAGTGAATCCATGGTATAGGGAAAAGTTAAAGAGGATACAATGTGTGAGTTCTGGGGAGACTGGAGACCTTTGGCTAAACCACATAATCTGAAATTGTGAAGGACTAAAAGAGTATTTATTGATAAAAGGAAGAAGAAAGGGTGAAAGAGGTGTTTGGAGGAATAACACCTTCAGATAAAATTCCAGTGTGATTCCCCCTCGATGCTCAAATAAAATCCATTGGAGGAGTAAGAAATATTAAGATTCTTGGGCTCAATCCAAAAGGGGCCAGAGAGTGAGAGGTCATTGACATGTTTCCAGATTTTCATCTTGGGAAAGAAGAGCCTGTGATACACGATTACAGTGCATTAAAATAATGTTTTCTCTAAAGCAGGCATGGTGGACTTCTAGAAACCATACCTATCAGTCAACAACTATTTCTTCTGCTAGAAAACTTCTTTAGTTTCTCTTTAGTCATATATAAAAAGTCTAGAAAAGGAGGAGCTTATTTTTCCAAAACAAGGATGTTAAAGGAGAAGCTTGTCCCTGGTCAGGAGAAAGTAAGTCATATTGGCTAGAATAAAATGGAAGTATAATCCTTAGAAATTACCAAGTTACTTCAGCTTTTACCAGAATCTAAATTTTCCTTGGTCAGTTAGTACAAAGGAATTGACTTCCTGAAAATCATATGCTAATAAATTAAAAAAAGTGGGCATGGATGATTTCACTGGTAAGGGAACGCCTTTCAGTGCTAATCAGCCAACATTTTACAGTTTGTATTCTTGAGTTCCCTGCTGGCACTGAGACAGCAAGAGGTTTGCTAGAAGCACTTAAGTCACACAAAGCCACATATGAAGTTTCTGATAAATCGTTTTCTAAGTATTTATCTTCAGAACAAAACCACCATTGTCTCAAAGTCAGGAAGAAACTAAAGACAGCTTGGTTTAATTAAACAAATGCAGAGGTGATGTAGGAGAGCCCTTAAAGGTGGTGCATTGCACCATCGAACTGACATCTCACCTCTTTATTAATATTTCTATCTCATTTAACTCAATCATTGCCTCACTTCATCCTTCTATTTGGTATGCTTCAATTATCATGGAAAAGGGAAATGTTAACATGTTACTTCTGCATAAAATGGCATAAAAGAAAATATAACACGTTCTCCTTTTCTTATGTGTTTCTTCCAAGGTTTTTTGCTCTTGTTGCTATTTTTGTTGGTTTTTAGAACAACAGGACAGAGTAACTGGGGTCATAGTTTCACCAGAGTTCTTAATGTTCAAGTTCACTGATGTAGCAAGTCAGAGAGTTCAATGGTCTTGAACCTTGACTGAAACAATTTTCTCTCAGCTTTTAACAGATTACCTCTGGGAACATTCAGCTGCTAAATGTCTCCCAAATGGAGTGCATGTGAGGTTTTCAATTGTACCTTTATTCTGTTTTGTCCAGTTAAGAGCATATACAGGAAGTAACAGAACCATGAACCTCAACTAAATTGGTAGAGATTAAATTGTTGGGAGGGTGGAGATTTATTGGCTGGCTCCCAACATTATCAGGTGCTAGTCCATTTAATTCCAGCTGTAGCTGCTGGGTGGTCTTCCATGTCCAAATTTAGTGAAGAAAAATCCCAAAATAACATAGTAAGAAGGTAGTTACGTAAAATATTTCTTCTTCCTGTTTGATTTTAACATTTAAAAAAAATGGGGATCAATGCTTCCTAATTTTTCTGTTTTGTTTAATTTGGGCTTTTCAACATAATCTATGCTTATGTTTTGCTACTTTAAAGCACAAGCCTGAATCTTTCCCTCAAAAAATCCAAGGTCAATTGGACAATTCCAGAAGACGTTCTGTGCAGTAGCCTAGATGTGGAAGGATGAACAAATGAAAAAGCATTTCTTAAATGCTTACAATGTACCATGCATTGTTATATACCTAAGTAAAACAAAGTACTACATTTAATGGAAATATATATATATATATATACTGGTGAGGGGGGTGTGTTAAATATTGAGGTAAGATTTGGAAATGACCAGGAACCATCATAATATCTTAGTTCTCTGGCGCTATAGAGCCTAGGGTGCAGAGGATGATTGTACAGTGCCTCAGTGCCTAGTCTGGACATAGCCGGCAAGTGATGGAATCATTCTGTCCAGGGAGGCCAGTTTTGCTGGATTATAGAGCATGTAAAAACAGAGTAATGTGTAAGTAGCCTGGAGAGACAGGTAAGATCCATATTGTGAAGGGCTTTGACTGCTAGAAAAAGTAATTTATGTTTTGGATGAGATGAGGTGAGATCTTTCAAGACAGTTGTGAAAATCTAGTAAAGCTTCATCTACTTCAGTGTTTGAGTAGGTCTGAAGGACTCTGAACCTCTAATCAAGGGCATAATTGCCTTTCCCTCTCATGACATCTCCTCCCTATTTCAGCCAAATATGGGCAACTATGTACTTATTGGTCAAGTTCAATTTCAAGGGTAGATCTCGCGTTTAGAATGTAAGACTCTCAGCCAATGAGGATGAGGGTCAGTGGTGGTGGTGGTGGGGTGTTTTGCCTTAGGGATTAAAGGGGCTGTCCTGCCCACAGGAAGCGCTTCCTCTCTTTGATTGCCCGCTCGAAGGGTGGGACGCCCTTCTCACAAGAACGTACAATAAACTTTGCTTTTCTCTCGAGCTCTCTCCAGCTTTCTTATTAAATGGTGACCCCTCTCCATTTCCGCACCACACAGTTTTATTCTCTGGGCAACGAGGGACCACGGAAGCTTCTTAAGCCGGGAAGCTCATGGTCAGAACTGAGATGCAGCAATATCAGTTTGTCAGCCCTTGTAAAGGACTGGAGAGGGAGGGATTGACTGATTAGGAGTCTGCAAGAGGCGGGAATTAAGAGTGTGAATCGATAAAAGGGAGGAAAGGCAGCAAGAGATACTGCAGAGTTTGAATTGGTGGGATCGGCCACTGAGAGAGTGAAGAGTGACTTGGGAAAAGTGCAGATAACAAAGGGGGGGGTGGGAAAAGACTTTCTGTAGATGTGATTTATCCTTTACCATTGGGGAGATAGCGCAGGGACTTGAAGTGAGGGAGGGCTCTTTTCTGGAGCCTTTTGGGATGGAAAGGAAAGCCAGAAAAAAAAAAAAAAAAAAAAGGGAAGCCAGGAAGGGCAGGAGGGAAAGCATGGCAGGCTCGGGGAGTAGCAAGGACTAGGCCCTGAGTCAGGAAATGGAGTGAATGCCTCCAAACCTTCCGGAGAGGTAAAATGAGGGGGATGGAAAGCACGACCTCCCTCTTCCAGCTTTTGACTGACCTGATATCTAGACTCTGGAGCAGGGGCTAGCTTGTTTCCTTCATAGTTTGATCATTGTATTTCAGTAGACTTGAATCCTCTGTGTTTTATGCTGTTTGGCATTCAGAGCCCTTCATAACCCAGCCCACTCCTTTGGCAATCTCCTTGCTCCCTACTCTCCAATACATCCTTCAGGGTCCAGTGACAAGAAAGGTGGCCATTCTCTCTGGCTTCCTCCAGGGTCTGCTCTCTCTCCTTCATTTTAGCCCCAAACTTCACCTTCAACACCAGAGGTGCTGGTGCTTTTCTTCTCTCCTTATTCTCCTCCTCCTCCTCTCAGTACAAACCCCACCTTCTATAGCAAAGCTGCTGCGCCTTTTCTTCTCCTCCCCTTCTTTTTCCCCTCTCCTTCCCCTTCCCCACCTTCTACACCAGAGCCGCTTTTCTTCTCCTGTGTCTCAAACTCCACTTTCTACATCAGAGCTATTTTTCTTCTTCTCTTCCTCCTCCTCCAAGTTCTTTATTTTTCCAAATACGTGCAGAGAAATTTCGACATTCACCTTCGCAAAACCTTATATTCCAAATTTTTCGTTCCAATTTTTTTCTCCCTCCCTTCCCCCTCCCCTAAAACAGCAAATAATCCCACATCGGTTAAACCATCACACATAACTAACTTCTCAAACAGGGGAGGGTCTCCACACCGTGTTGGGGTCCCCCAAATTTGGAAACACTAAAAGGTATCAAATACTGCGCCAAGATTTAATTCTTTACGTAAGAATAGACAAGCACATCTGCCTCAGAATGCACACTTGCCTTTCTCTTTACTAAATGGTAAAATTATATGTCTGCCAAAGAATTGTTTTTAAATAAATTCTTTGTTCTTTAAAAATAAATATACTTTTAATTATTTATTCTTAAAAATGAATTTCTGTATGATTTACTATCAGGGCTCCATTTCTAAGTCCATGGGGGAGGGCATAAATTGCTCGGGTGAAAAAGGGTCCCGAGCGGAAAGTTGAGGAAGCCCCGCCCCACATGCGCCTGCCTCTTAGCTCGAGCATTCCCTCTGCTCATTACACGATTTGAAGACTATAATCTGAGAAAGAGTTCCACACAAAAAGGGTCCAGCAGCCGGGTTGGTCAGCCGTCCCCGCCTCCCTCCCGCCCAAAAAAAATCTACAAAACACGCGCTAGCCCGCCCTCTCCAAGTAAGGAGGCGGGCGCAGGAGCATCGCGTGACACGCACGTTCCCTGTCACTTCCGCCGCCGATTCCCGGCCCTCAAATATGCTTCCGGGTTGAGAAGGTCGCCCGCGGCGGCGCCGGCGTCGCTCTCCGCTGGTGCCCGGTCTATGGAGCCAGTAGGAGCCGGCGGCGGCAGCGGCAGCGGCAGCGGGAGCGGGAGCCGTGGCGGCGCGGAGGCAGGAGGCGGAGCCCGCGTTGGGGCCTTTGCCCCGGCAGGATGCTACCCGGTTTGGCCGCCGTCCTCGCTCACAGACGCGGCTGGTCGTGCCTGGCCCGGCTCCCTCTGAGGTGCCGGGCGGCGCCCAGCGGCGCTTGCGGCCCGGCCCAGGGTGAGTGGCCCGGCCCGGCTCGGCCCCGCCGGGGTGAGGCCGGAGAGACGGGCTTCCTCCCCCCACGTCCCCCTTTTGCCCCCTAGGCCGCGGGGCTTCTCCGCGCTGCCCACGCCATAATCGAGCTCGCGCGTCACTGCTCGCTTCCCGTGGCCGCAGCCGGCCCGGTCTGCCTCGGCGTGCGCCTCGGCACGTAGCAGAGCGACCCCTCGCCCCCTCCCCTTTTCTTCCCCGAACCTTCGGGAAATGACTCGAAATTAGAACGGACTCGGTCGCCCAGTCCTTAAAAGTGACCAGAGCCCCAGACTTGCCCTCCCCACTGCTTTCCGTGCCCCCGGTCGGCGGGGAGCCCCAGCTTAGGGCCGGCCCCCTCCCCCTGGGGCGGAGTCTCGCAGTACGAAGCACTGGGTAGTCTGCCTCTGACCGGGGAGATGGCGGGATGCGGTCTCCACACACTTTGGCTTTTCTTGGGGGGCGGGGGGACCCTGTTGGGTGGTTAGAGAAAAACAGCCCCGCTTAGAGCCGTCTGGAAATGAGGTGTTTACTGAGGGAGAGTGGCGGGGCTGCCCCCATCTACTCTAATGGACAGTTCCTACCGGCCAAGCGCATTTAAATCTTAACCGGAGGAGCCAGTCTTAGTGGGAAAACAATTAAATTTTGTGAGTTTCTGACATTGGTTGTTAGAGGATTTTGATTTCCATGGCTTTCTCCCTCCAAGGGAGGCAATCAGTCTGATACGATACAGTCATATTAAACATTCCCATGTTAGTCATATTGTGAAAGGAGAATCGGCATCAAGGGGATAAACTACGAAAGAAAGAAAAAGCCAGCAAAAATGAAAAAAGTACAGTGGCGAATAATTCCAGTTTTTGGAGAGGTATTGAATTATGGGGCAAAATCAGGAATCCTTGATGGATCTTAGCAAGATCTGAACATTTGTTAGTATCAATTTAAAAAATGAGTAACCATTTATGAACGCTAGTTACAAATGAAACGTCAAAGTGTTGATAAAAGGCAACTTTTTATTTAACTTATTTACCTAAATAAACTTAAAAAAAATAACTTTAAAAACCTCGAATTTAATTTCTTAGGCTCCTATGAGATTAGAAAGAATGGCTAAAAAATCTATGAAAGAAAAGTGATTTTAAAAAGTCTAACGTGAAATTTGATTATTTGTCAGGGAACTTGAAGTTTGGTGAAAACTTTAAAGTGCTTTGGAATGCTTATTAAAATAGTTCGGATAATGTCAAAGTATCTTATAAGTACCTTAAAAATTAAACAATTTTTAAACAGTATCCGAGTAATGCAAAAATATAAACAATTCAGATGGAAATGGGGCATTCATATTTTATTGCCATTTTTGTATTATCCCTTCAGATTAAGATTGGACCTTTTGCTAGCATACATAAATGTTTATGCTCTTGCATAGGCCTACATTCAACCAAAAATCCATTAAAGAGAGAAAAGAACAAAATTTTCCAAAATTTTATAAATTATTTTATAGAATTAACATTCTAAACTTTTGTGTTAGAATTCCATGTTACTTCCAACTTTTGACAATTTGTGCTGATTCTTGGGGGAAGGGAGAGTGCTCTAACCTGGAATTGGTATTTTAAAGATGGTTTCATTTGTATTTGGAGATGAGCAAGTCTGACTTTGCGGGAAAACACTTCAGTTGAAATGCTAAAGGATTCTGAAGACTTGCCTCAGCAAGCAGTAAGATAGAACTATTTCAATATAATTAGTTTCTTTTGCAATATTTATTTTATTCATTTAAAACCATTCTGAGAAGGGGACCTTAGCCTTTATTAATCTGCCAAAGTGATGGATCCATGATACAAAAAAGGTTAAGAACCTCTGGCTTCAAGATACTGGGTGAGCTTCAGGCTCTAGTAGAAGTGTTTAAAGGCAAAAAAGAGAGGGGGTAACATTGGATTTTGTCAGTTATTTTTGATTATGTTAAAACATGAAAGTGATAAGTAATTGAGTTAAGTGTAATTTAATTCAATGTTGGTAATTTAACACTTAATATATAGTGATTAGGAATATCCAAACTACTGGATAATTAAATTCTTGAGAAAGTCAAACCAAGATACCTTCTCTCTATCTGTAGAGCAGGAAGTAGTTAGGAAAACAAACCTTGGGCCTGTAGGTTAGTCTCTGGTGGAAGGAAAAGAGTATCCTGATCATCTGAAAACATCCAGTGTTTGATGCTGGCGAGAAGCTTGGCAGAGAAATAGACCAAAGACCAGAGAGAAAAGGCAGCCAGTAGGGTTTAGCAGCAGTCAGCCTTGACAGCTGGGGGGCAGGGGGGGGGGGGGGGGGAGGCTGGAGTCTGGTGACTGAGGGAGCTGAAGTAGCCATTCCGAGGCCTGCTGGGGCCTCCCTGAAGGCCCAGGAGCTGTGGCAGGGAGCACTAGGACAGTGTCGCCCTTGGATGGGAATCAGGTAGGCAGAGTGCTTTGTTAACCAGAAAGCTTTTTTTGTTATTTTTTTCTGGGCACTTGTAGAATTCATAAGGAAGCAGTGTTTTATCTACTTGCCTGCCACTATTGATGGAATCTATAGATCATGTATTACTTAGTATGAAATGCCGTAGAAGAGGGCAAATGAAAAAGTTGTTGCATCTTTGTGTAGTATACACTTTTAATCTTGATATTAAAGATGCCATTTTAAATTTTGCTTCTGCTTAGAATTCTTTTTGAAGAAATATTAGACACACTTTGTAAAAAAAAAAAAAAATTGTGGCCTATCATTTTCCAAAGAAGAATTATTTAGAAGTGTTTAAAATCTCTTCAAAATACCCTAGCACAGATTCTCGAAATGGTGAGAGGAATATTTTTCCTTTCATAGCTCATGAACCAACCGTGAGACCATGTGAATGTGAACAAAGGCTGAACTGTCTGTTCTCTCTTCCTCTATAAGCCCGGGGACCCCCTCCCCTCCCACTTTTTCCAACAGCCAGACACTAAGTACTTGGTAAATACTTGTTGAATTATGTTGACCTGGTGGTGCTCAGAATCCCTGGGTTATAGAGATACTATAGATAATTTTTTTTGAAAGGTGCTAAACTGCCAAAAGAAAGTAAAAAAAAAATAATGAAAAAGTTGATTTTCTGAGATTAAGAAAACGATCTTTAAAGTTGAAGTTTTAAGTCATTTATTTGGCAGAATGTTATGTGATACTGCTAAGGAAATTCTACTCCAGTTCATCTTTGTGAGTAGGGGCCAGATAAAGCCTGTTGATATGAAGGCTCTTAAAAAATTTGGGAGATTGATTAACAAGCGTGTTTTTCTCTCTTTTCCACCCCAGTTGAAAAAAAGAAAAACCCTCATAATAAGTTGGCAATATCCAAAAATGTTTTGTTTCATTCTGTTTATATTTCATCTGTTAGCTCTTTGTCAAAAGGTGGGCTGTCAGAAGCATACTTCATCATTGGTTAGGGACTCTGATTAAAACAAGCTACAAAGTAGCTGCCATAATTAGTAATCATTCAATTTAATGTCCTGTACCTTACACATCTGTAGCTATATTCACTAATATGTCATAACTGAAGTTTATAATAATTGAATCATTAAAGAAAATTCATTATATTTTTATGTTTATGAAGGTAGGTAAGTGTATTTTAGAAAGACTTCCACAAAACTGTTTTTAAAGTGTTGGCATTTAGTGTCAAATCTCACTTATTTGGAAAATTCTTATTGACTTTATTTCTAGTTATAGAATAATACTTTTGGAGCGTAAAGTTGAGTGACTTCTATACGGTGGACATTGGTAGGGAAGAGTCCTGAGGGACTCTTGAGTGTGCATAATAATGATGGAGAGATGATACAATAATGATGGAATTTTAAATATTTAAGATGGAAGAAGGGTAAGTGAAAAGAGCATGACCCACTTTTTTTCCCCCTGAGCTTCAAGGGATGAGCAAAGAAATTTGCTCTTTCCCATTTTTAAGAGGAAGAGGAATAGGGACCAGAAAAGGAGACATAGTTTGACCTGGACAAGACTGATAGGTAACTTTAGTTTTCCAGTCTAATCTAAATATCTTGTGCTTGTACTTTAATTTTTTTTCTCAATAGTAATTTTTTCCCCCAAATACCGTAGTTTTCAGCATTCATTTTTTTGTAAGACTTTGTGTACCAAATTTTCCTCCCTCCTTTTAACCTTCCCTCTCCTCAAGACAGCAAGCAACCTGAGATAGGTTAAACATATGCAGTCCTTTTGAACATATTTCTATATTTGTGATGTGCAAGAAAAATCAGACCAAAAGGAAAAAACCATGAGAAAGAAAAAACCAGGTGAAAATACTATGCTTTGATCCACATTCAGTCTCCTTGGTTCTTGCTGCATGTGAATGGCATTTTCTATCTCAAGTCTATTGAAATTGCCTTAAATCACCACATTGTTGAGAAGAGCCAAGTCCATCACAGTTGCAGCACATAATCTTGCTGTTATTGTGTGTCTTATATGCTATAATTAAAGACTGCGAGAATTGTAGGCAGAATTGGAAAGAGGTAAAGCTCTTCCTCCTCTCCCACCTAGCTTCCCTCTGTCCTCATAAAGCCACCCAATCAAGTGCTTCCTATTTAAGTCTCAACTTCTGCCAGCTGAAACCCCTTATCCCAGCTATGTGTTGATTTAATCTGCTAATTAAAACAAAATTGACCCAAATATATGAATGGCTGACATTAACTCTCCTTTTTTTTTTGCTTCTTCAAAGAAGACCTTATCTCTACTTGATAATTTTTTTTTTGAGGGAGAAGTATTTTTGACCTGGGTGTCTTCTAGTATGCTTTGCATACCTTTATATCTATATCTATATCTATATGTAGGTATAGATATAGATATTTGTATACCTTTTCCTCTATATTTCCAAGTAATCCACCTAAAACATTAAACAACGGTAATAATTTGTGGGTAAAGAGCAAACATTTCTGGTCTTGGTACATAGAAATTGTATGTTCATCTGTGAATGTGTTAGGAAATTCTCTTGTCTTTATATCCTATGAATTTGTAAAAAGGTCTTGTTATCCTAAATATAAATATAACTAATTATTCTGGTCCCCTAAAGTTTAAAATTGATTTTTTTTTTTTTTTTTTTTTTTTTTTTTAAGGATGGCAGAGCTTAGTGACACTTGGGAGTTTCTCAAGCATTTTACCATGCAGTCATCTACAAATTTACTCACTGAGTCAAGTAAGAACTTCTTCTACAAATACTCAGAAAGAAGGAATGGACATGCAAAATGTCCAGTTACCAACACCTTCAGTAAAACAAATATCCACTCCTGAAGAAACAGGTACATATTTTCCTCCTTTTTTTTAATTCTGAAAATTGTTATAAAACTGTCTCTAAACAAGTCTTATATATATCTTATATATATATATATATATATATATATATATATATTTTTTTTTTTTTTTTTGTGGTGGAATTGCTAAATTGTTATGTAAAATTATAGATGGTGGGGTTTGAAACTTATTTTATTATACAGATAGTATAGAGTTGAGCCACTTCCTGTATTATTTTGAAAAATAAAAAATATGAATGTTTGCAGTTTTTCATTGTGTAATTAAAATGATTATTGGAATAACATACTACTGGTAATATTAGACAATTGGCTATGAAAATCAACTTTTCATCACTATTCTTTGATTAATTTGTAATTTTTGATTTTGATAATTTTGGTAAATTTTGAATTAGAAGTATTATTTCCTTTAATATTATTTCTGTTTAGAGAGAATGACTGTTACATGAGTGGCTAACTATTAAGTCTGAGCATACATGGAAATTATTTACTGATGGTCCGGAAAGGATGAGTATATTTCTCTCAACCCACCCTAGATACCAAGAAACAAATCCCCTAGTTGGGTAGAGTAGAAGCAGAATGAATTTGCTAGGGCTGGTCCTCAAGAAGAGGATCAGTTACGGGGAAGAAAAGACCTAAGATCATGTGACATTTTAAAACTCCAGGAGACCTTAGATATATTGCCTAGTACAACTCCCCTCTTTTGCAGATGAATTGACTCTGTTCTGAGAGACTTGGGTGTTTTGTGAAGATTATACAACCAGGGTAAGAGACCCTTAAACCAGTGTCTCCTGATTCCTAATTTCTGGTCCTTTGCATTCTGACTTATACCTTAGGTAACAAGAGAGTCCAGTTGGGTAGTATAGTGGAAAAAGTGTTGGGCTAGGATTTAATTGAAATTCATGTTAAAATGTTGAGTAATTAATTACTTGAGGATGTTTTAGAGGGGATTTTTAATGAGGTAAAATTTGGAAGATGGTCCTTTTGATGCTTTCTAACTTCAAGATTGTATGATTCTGAATTTAGAAGGTTCACATCCTGGCTATGTCATCTGTGACTCCCTGGGTCTGTTACTTCACATCTTTGGGCTTTAGTTCCCTTCTTTATGAAACAAAGCAATTAGACAAGAGAATTTCTCTTAAATACACACACACACACATACACACACTCTCTCTCTCTCTCTCTCTCTCTCTCTCTCACCATGTACAAAAATTCGGAGCCCTTTGCCTCTATTAGGAGGTGAGTAACAGATTTTGTCATTAGTCCTCTGGAGTGCTCCAAAGTTGAGGTGGTTCACCAACTAAAATATTGGGCCTGTGTGAGGAAGGATGGGGTTTAAATCCTACTACAGATAATTTCTCTTTGTCTCAGAGTTGATTCAGTTTTGTAAAATGTGGATAATAGCATCTATCTTCCACAGTTGTGAGGATCAAGTGATCTATCTCACAGTGCCAGGAACATAGTAGAGGATATATAATACTGTTCTGTTGTCATTGTATAACTTATCTCCTGACTCTTGCTTATTTGTGTATCACTTCATATAAATCCTCCTAGATTTTACTGAAACAATCCCTTTCATTTCTTATAGTACAATAGTATTCCATCATATTTATATAGCCTATTCAGCTATTCCCCAGTTTATGGTAATCCCCTCAGATTCTCATTCTTTGCCATCTCAAAAAGAGGCATACCTACTTTTGTGCATTCTTAGTTAATTTTGTTTTGTTTTAGAATACTTTTTACCTTTCACCATCACTCTCTTTGTTTTCTGTTTTCCTTTGTAGTTTTCTCTTGAAATATATAAATACATATACATATATAAATGTATATCTGCCTATGAAGCGCACACATATTTACCAAGTTCTATGCCTTCTTCTGGCTTTTGACTAGTTTATATGAGAGCTTATGAGGTTCAGGGGTCAGCTGCTGCCCCCTTGTTTATATAGAATTCTACTTGTGCAGCCTGATTCTGATAGAGCATTTCCCTCATTCCTTGCCTCCCTCCCCACAGTCTATTGCTTTTCTCTCCTTTTCCATTCTTCTCTTAAGATCAAGACCTAGCCCACTATCCCAGGCCTTATCTAATTGGACTCCCTCAGATGGGTTGATGATAGCGGGGCTCAGAGTGGACACATGTGCCATTTCTCCGTGGGGTGAGGGGGTGTATTAGAATGGAGGCACTAACTACTCTGCTGGAACACCACAGAACTCTGCTTTCTAGATCTGTTTGGAGAAGGGTCTTTGTGGGGGTTAGTTTGGGAAGGGGCCTTCAGGGCAGACCATGCTCCTAGGCTCCTTTCTCCTCTGGGACTCGTTGCGTCCATTGGGCTGCTGTTTCATGAGTGGCCTCCTGAAGTCCTGACATGGTGCCCCGGGCCCTGGGGAGGTGGGGGAGGGGTGGAGGAGCTGCTTCTGCTGTGGGATTCTGGAGAGCTGCTACTCGGAAACCTGGGAGGCCATTAAATGAGTGCCACCCTTGAAACCTCGCTGCTAGTCGAGAAAGGGAGAAATGGGGAGCTTGTGGGGAAAGGGGGAGGGCTGCGGCCTAAGGTGATGATCTGCCTTCTGTCCTCCCATTGGTTGGCAGTATCCATTGGTGAAAGGATGCCTCAGCATATGTCAGGTTTTGAGACAGTCTGGGTCCCCTGGGCTTTGGGGCCAGTCTTATTACCTGAGTTCTCTCTCCCTTTATTGAGAGCCTTCCCGTTACCAAGGTCTTGGCTTTAGTCAGAAAGTTAGTAGAAGAGAGAGGATTCTGGGAAGACACCAGAATGCGCAGATAATTCTAACTCCTGATTTCCCTCACACACAAGACAAAAGTGGGCCTCAAGGTGAACGTAGAACAGTTAAAAACCAAGTAGAGAAGAACTAAGGAGACTGAAGGTAAATCAACACATTCCCTGTTCGTTCCTTTTTTCTCTCTCCCATGGTTTTTCTCTTTTGCTCTGATTTTTCTCTCCTAAAATGATTCACAAAGCAATGAGTATTAAAAATAAACTTACTAAAAAAAAAAAAAAAAAAAAGCAAACTAGAAATTGGGCCCTGTGTTTTGGCCTCTGTGAAGCATGACCATCTCCAGGTCAGTTCAATCTGGGAACCCTGAGGCTAATGGGGAGAGGTGGCCTTGGCCCCAGCCACGGGATCTTCCACTTCTAGTCAGGGTGGGGAATTAGACGTCTGTGTTGGGGAAGATTGAGGGAACCCCTGCTGATAAGGGACTTTGGGTCCAGCTGGGCTGCCGAGATGTTCCGGGGGAGAAGGAATCAGCATGTGCCCAGTGAGTGAAGAAGCAGGGAGGAGCTACTTGCTGTGGGCACTTAGAGAGGGCAGAGTTCTTGGTTTGGGATTCTGTCCTCCTGCCCCAGGACTAGAAGTGGTCATACCAACAATCTGCTACAAAATGAGCAGGAAAAGGAGAAAGAACCAACTACAGAAAGTTATTTTGGGGATAGAGAAGGTCGAGGTTCATCTTCAGAGGAGGGTCCTGAAATGGGGGAAAAAAAAAAAAAAAGCCTTTCCTGCCCTAAAGAGTTCTTTAAATAGTCACCTGCTCAACAAGTATTCATAGAACTTAAAAAAGATTTTAAAAGTGAAAGATTGAGGAAAAACTTAAAAATCAAATAATCCAAGGTAAATAAGATTATGTAGAGAAAATCAACCAATTAGAAAAGGGAGATCCATAATTCTCCCCCCCCACCCCCCAGGCTGGGGTTAAGTGACTTGCCCAGGGTCACACAGTTAGGAAGTGTTAAGTGTCTGAGACTAGATTTGAACTCGGGTCCTCCTGAATTCAAGTCTGGTGCTCTATTCACTGTGCCACCTAGCTGCCCTTGAGATCCATAATTTTAAGGAAGAAAAGGGCTCCTTGAAAACTAGATTTGGGTAAGGGGAAGCTAACAAAATATAAAGAATGAAAAAAAATGGAAGAGGATAAGAGACATCTCATAAGAAAAACAATAGAGCTGGAGAACAGATCGAGAAGAGAAAACTTAAGAATAATTGGACTACCTGAAAGCTGCAACTATAAAAAGAATGTTGATATAATGAAACAAGAAATAATAAAAGAAATCTGTCCTGAAGTGTTTGAGCAAGAGAGGAAAACAGAAAAAGAAAAACTTATCAGTCACCATCTGAAAGAGATCGAGTAAGGAAATCACACATCATAGCTAAATTCTCAAACCTCCAGATTAAGGAGAGAATATTGTGAGCAACAGGAAAAAAGCAATTTAAATACAACTGAGCCATAATTAGAATCACGCAAGATCTGGGCTACATTAAAAGACTGCAGGTCTCAGAACACTGTATACCAAAGAACAAGAGAACTAGGATTGCAACTGAAAATATAACCAGCAAAATTAGACATAATCCTGAGTGGAAAAAAATGACATCCAATGAATTATCAGACTTTTAGGATTTTGTTGCAAAGAGACCTGAACCTTCTGTGTGACATATAAGATGCAAGAGAAATATCAGGTAAACATCAAAGATTAATTTCAAGGGACTCAATAAACTGAATAACTTTATACTTTGTACGTGGAAATGTAAGTATGTCTAGATTGTCATTGGTAAAGAGAGTGAAGCTTAAGTAGGCTGTGATTTTTGTGAAACAAAAGTATGCAGGAAAAAGTATAAAGAGTACGTTTTATAATTCTCAGATGAAGAAATTGAAACTATATCTACTCATATGAAAGAGTGTTCCAAATCACTATTGATCAGAGAAATGCAAATTAAGACAACTCTGAGATACCACTACACACCTGTCAGATTGGCTAAGATGACAGGAACAAATAATGATGAATGTTGGAGGGATGTGGGAAAACTGGGACACTGATGCATTGTTGGTGGAGTTGTGAAAGAATCCAGCCATTCTGGAGAGCAATTTGGAACTATAACCAAAAAGTTATCAAACTGTGCATACCCTTTGACCCAGCAGTACTACTACTGGGCTTATATCCCAAAGAAATACTAAAGAGCCAAAATGTTTGTGGCAGCTCTTTTTGTTGTAGCTAGAAACTGGAAGATGAATGGATGTCCATCAGTTGGAGAATGGTTGGTAAATTATGGTATATGAAGGTTATGGAATATTATTGCTCTGTAAGAAATGACCAGCAGGAGGAATACAGAGAGGCCTGGAGAGACTTACATCAACTGATGCTGAGTGAAATGAGCAGAACCAGAAGATCGCTGTACACAGTGTACAACAACACTGTATGAGAATATATTCTGATGGAAGTGTAAATCTTCAACATAAAGAAGAGCCAACTCACTTCCAGTTGATCAATGATGGACAGAGGTAGCTACACTCAGAGAAGAAACACTGGGAAGTGAATGTAAATTGTTAGCACTACTGTCTGTCTACCCAGGTTACATGTACCTTCGGAATCTAATGCTTATTGTGCAACAAGAAAATGGTATTTACACACATGTATTGTATCTAGGTTATATTGTAACACATGTAAAATGTATGGGATTGCCTGTCATCGGGGGAAGGGAGTAGAGGGAGGGGGTGATAATTTGGAAAAATGAATACAAGGGATAATATTATAAAAAATATATATATAATAAAAAAAATTAAAAAAAAAAAGTATGTTTTATGAATGAGTTACAAGAGCAAGAACCGACACAAAAGAATTGGATGAGGGAGGAAGGCTGGGGGTTCTGGAATGCTATTCACATCGGGAATGGCTTAAAGTGGGAACATTACATCCCTTAAAGAGGGAACATAACTAGGAGGGCATATAAAAGTCTTCTGAATTTATTAAGAAAAAAGAAGGGGGAAGGAATAGGGTAAGATGAGATTTTGAAAGCTATGTAGAGTAATGGGAATTTACATTCCTATTGTATGGGAGGGGAGAGGGAGAGGAAAGGGAATAGGTTAAGTGATACCAAGACTAGGTAGAGAGTAGAAGTAAAGTAGAAGAATCAGCAGAGAGAGGAAGAGAGATACAAACATCATCCTAATGATCAGGAATAGAATTTAGTAGAAACTGTTAGGAGTCCAATCATTGACCTCAAAGTTAAAATTAAAGTAGATTCAATCAAAAGAGAAACTATACTGTCAGCCATATTGTATTATTTTAGATTATTTAAAATAACTAGATAGTGTAAGGTGTAAGGTGGGAATATTGCTGTGGTGTAGGAAATGAGTTTAGAAAACTTGAAAAGATTTGGACTTGTGAAGGAAGTCACGGGAGACACAGGACAGGCAGTTAAGTACAGTTTTACATTGATGTATATAAATGTATATGTGTGCATATGTGTATATATCCATGTGTATTACGTGTGTGTAAATATATCTGTGCTTAACTGTAGCCTGACTGGGGAAGGTGGGAGGGAGAAAAGGGAAAAGAAGAACAAAGTAAAAAATGCACAGCAGAGAACAAAAGAAAACTACAAGGAAGCAAAGAAAAGCTGAACAACCCTGTATGCAGTGTAATTTTTATCACATAAGCTTTTTTGAAATGGCAGTTTATTGTTTCATATTTTGAATCTTCATGTTCTGGGCACAGGACTCCCCCCCCCCCTTTTTTTCCCCCTATTTTGTATTTAAATTTAAAATAGGCACTTTAAAAAAAAAAGTAGAATTGATTAGGAGGAAGTAAGAGCATGGGCTTCCTTCTACCACTGGCAGGGGAGGCTGCCTCACCCATCCATCTTCATCTTGTCTACAAAAGACAAGGAAGGCTTCTCTGCCTCCAAATCTCTCCCTCTCACTCTTCCAGTGAGACATCCCTAGTCAAGCAACCTTGTAATGTTAAAGGAAAGAGCCACTGATTACTTACTGTCTCTGAGCCTTTGAGGAGGAATATCTCCCTCTTTACTCTTTTATATATCTTTTCTTCAGGTCTGAACACAGGTACTTTTTTTTTTTTTTTTTAACTTTTTGGCAGCCTGGTTCCAGTTTACTTTTCTAATATTATTTTGTGTTACTTCCTTTAAAGTACCCAGTTGTGGTTGAATTGACTTCTTGTTCCCCAGATTCTTGATCTTTCATCTCTTTTAACTTTTACACAGGCTTTCTTGTGAACCTGGAGTACACTTTTTCCTCACCTTTGTCTTTTAGAATCCTTACTTCAAGGCTGAATTTAGTTGCTACCCCAGAATTCTTTTTTGCCCCCTACTTGTCTTTCCCTTCTCACACCCAGTAGATTGTAAACTGCTCATGGGAAAAGATGTGCTTTTGTTTTATCTATATACACCCAGCCCCTAGCACACAGTGCCATCTTTGTATGTAGCCAACACCTAATAATTCTTTTTTTTTTTTTTTTTTTTGATGTAAGGGCAGATTATAAGAAACTTCAACATAATCAGTAACATTTATTGAATGTTTGCTTTGTGGTTTGACTAGATTAGTATTAGTTTTGATTTATAAATTCTAGGAGAATGGGAGATGTGGTCTTATTATCAGATCCTCTCCCAGCAAAGTGCTTTCTTTCTTCCTCGCTCCCTTCTTTCCATCCTCGCTCCCTTCTTTCCTTCCTCCTTCCTTATCTTCCTTATTTTCCTCCCTCTTTCCCTCCCTCCCTCTCTCCCTTTCTTCTTTCCTTTTCCCTTACCTTTCTTTCTCCCTTTCCTTCTTCCTTTCTTTTCTTCCTCATGAACCTATGGGATCTGCTGAAATCTCTAAAGGGTGAGTGCAGAGAGAGAGAGAAGACAAGAGGGCCCTGGACATGAGCCTAGACTCATCCCTGTGCTAAGGGGTCAGGACATGGATCATGTCACCACCAAAGAGATTGGAGTGAGTGAGACTAAGGAGGGAAAATGTAAGAGCAGAATCCCCAAGGCTGGAGAGGCAGAGGTCAGAATCAGATGCTCTGTGGGTGGTTGGTGAGGCTGTGGTGGCCCCTGGAGCCCATCCTCTTCTGGATTTGTCAAGGAAAAGAAGGAAACAGACACAAGGAGAGGGATGGGCAGAGAGACAGCCCAGCTTCAGGCCCAGGCCGGCCTTGATAGGGTTTTCTCCAGGAGTTCAGACCTGGCTCTTGGCCTTCCTCTGTGCCCGACCCTACCGGTGTCCTTGACCCCCAGGACTGTTTCTCTCTTCTCTTTACCTCCATGGCACGCACCCTTGGTTGCACTCCAGCTCTGTGCTCCCCTTTCTACATACTCTCACCCTGACCCTGAGTCCCTTCACACCAATATCCCTCCTCTGACTTTCTTTCTCTCCCATGACCCTCCAGTTACTGCCTTCTCCCATGGAATCTTGCTTCCTCACCCCGCCATGGCTTCCACCTTGCCGGACCCAACCTGGGATTGAGCCTACCAGATGCTTTCTTTGTCCCTACTTCTATCTTAGAAGAAGTCACACACAAATATCCATTTCATTGGATCCATTGCAGTTTTGTGCTATTTGATCTCAACTGGTTCCTTAACTGGAGGTGGACGAGCTCCAGCACTAGCATAGTGTATGTGCTTAATAATTGCCAACTGTCTTATTAGGGCAGATTCTATCCTATTTCCAGCACAGACTTGTCAGATCTTTTTTTCTCTTCCATCCCTTTATACCTACTGCTCTTCTAGCCTCTCAGCAAAAGACTTTACATCCTATTTTACTGAAAAAAATATGCCAATTAATATGTGTTCCTTCTTCCTTACTCTACAGCTTAAATTTTCTTGACATAATCTGTCATTTTCTCCTCTTTTACCTTGATTGTTGGTGAGGAGATTGTCTTTTTTCTAATTCATGCTGAATCTTCCACTTGTATCCTCAGCCCTTCCTGTCTCCTTTGACTGTGAATCAGGGTTGTCATTGTGAACATTAATTTTTAAAACATTATTTTTGTAGATGAATGCCTTCAATTACATATACTTTACACAGAATGTAGGAGAGAGTGTCAGGAACTTTTCCTTTTGAAAGGACATTTTGAGCATTCATGCTTCTTTATTTTATTTTAAGAAAATTTTGCAAATAAAAATGCATTAGAGATAGATTAGGGATATATAATAAAGAGGAAAAACCCAGTGCATGAGATTTATTCTTTTGCTGATTTTTCTAATGGGAAAGTCATTTTCTTTGAAGTCCTTTTGAGAAATAGAAATCTTAAGGCACTAGGATAAGGTTGGAGCCAATCTTAAGGAGATTGATATATCCATTTTTATTTAAGATCTCTGAGGAAGATTTATATATTCTCTGAATAGCCTATGTTAGCAAATACCTTCTTTTGGCTTTTCTACATCTTTCCTGATTTAGCTTAATTAAATTTTTAATTTTTTCTACTGTAGGGATGGGAGAACTCCTTGTTTAGACAAGATATAAGGAAAATATTGGATTAGAGATGGAAAAGATGACAAATTAGAAATATGTCCTTTTTATTCTGTTTGCATAAGAATGGGACAAGCAAAACAACTTAGTGTAGTCTTATTAGACTGAAAAGGAAGAAATAAAATAAAATATGGAGAAGTGAGGGAAAAATGTGATTAACATTGGAAAGTGTAATACTATTATGAATACATATGATTGAAATGGTTAGTTTTCCATATTTTGAAACGAAACCTATGGATTTCCCTCCTCCCTTTTACTGAGATCAAAATACATGTTTACTTTCAAGTTGGTCTTAGTTTTTGCTGAAGTCTTGCTCAGATCAAATTAGGCCTTGTTAGACACAAGGTAGGGCAGCAAATGAATAATTGTTTGATTGAAAAATCATTTGTATAGTTAAGATTTTGAGAATATTTTGCTTTTGAATAATTCAAATCACATGGTAAAGTCAAGGAGCATCTCATTAAGAGACATAGACTTACTAGAAAATTTTTCAAGTTTTTTAGGAGCACTTAGATGATTTAAATTTCAATAAAATTAGTTTTAATTTTCCTAATGACAGCAGATGTGTGGCAAACATCCAGTGCCTCAGCATAAGACAAAATGTCTAGAGATATTCATGGATTAGAATGTCTAGTTAGTTATTGAAATCATAAGGATTTTATTCTGATGATGATGCAGTGTAAGTTTATTAAGGTGGTGTGCCGAATAAGTATTCATACATGCATTTGAGCTGTTTAATAGCATTTCTGGCTTGTGATTCAGAACACTCTATAATTAGTGACTACAACTTGACAGTTGGTAATGAGTAGAATATCTAGAAATATCAGCCTAAGAGAAACTCATTTTACGTGACTTGGTTGAATAACTTTGATTATTTTAGAAAGGAGGGGGCTTTGAAATTTACATCAGCATTCTTTAGTTATACATGATCTAAAAGAGAAGTTTGGGAAACATTAATAAGATTTTTTTCCCTTTAAGAAGCCAAATTATTTGAAAGAAGTATCATAAAAAACTGTAAATGTTCTGATGACATCTAAGTAGTAAAAACCAACATTTATGTAGCTCCTTAAAAGTTTTCAAAAATTTTTGTAGACAATTTCTTAATTTGAGATTCACAAGAACTCTGAGGAAGGTCATTTTGCATAGATGGAAACAGAGATACAGATAAGTGATTTGCTATAGTTAACTCTAGACTTTCTGACTCCCAAGTGCAGTACTCTGTCCACTACACCATGCTATCCTTAAGTAAAAATATGTCTTAATTGTTATATAACTAAATTGTAAAGCAGGGCATATTATTTAACTCAGTGTAAAATACCAGCAATGATCATATTTGCTTAGATATAATTGCTTGCATCTAAAGATACCATCATGTAAAATGACAAATCATTTAGGATATTGGTCTTGCTTTTCATGTTCCAAAAAGCTGTGTATAAAATAATATCTGTTGAACTCTTTTCCCATTGATTTTTCTTATTTTTTGAAATTTTCCATAAAAATGATCAATGGATCCATTTGTTATTATACATCTAGTATAATGGATCCCACAGAGCTTGATTGTTCAAATAAACAATCTTTCTACTAAAAATCTCTACTTAGATGCAGTTTCCAGGTTGGTTAAAAGCAGTTCAGGAAGATAAAAACCACAGGCAAGAATATTAAATTATTGAGAAAAGGAGACTTTCTGGAGTTTCAGGAACTCTCCATCAAAGTCTTAAAATCTGTTTTAGTATGCTTCTTCACTGGGATGTCCAAAGCTGGCCAACCTATAGTTCACTTAAACTGCCCTGGGTGTACCCGCTGCTTCCTGGGTCATGGCAGTCCTGGGTGATATGTTGGGGAGATGAGCTCTTACTCCTACCCGAGCCTGGCCAGGAACTCACAGCACTTGGGACAGAGGCACATAGCCTCTACAGCAGGCTAGGGAACCCTTCTTCCTGCCAGGGGCCATTTGGATATTTCGGACATCGTTCATGGCAGCGGGTGCTGCCTGTGGGGGCCTGAGAGAGGACAGAGGAAACCTTGAATGAAGGAAAACCTGGTTCACCACTGTCTCTGGTGCAAATCCTTGCAGTCCTAGGCAAACCTTTCTTGGAAAGGCCCACAGCCTCCCTTACCAGAGGTAGTGAGTAGGGGAGTGCATGGAGTGCCAAGGCCTGGGAGCAGTAGAGGCTGCCTCACGCTCTGTTACTGGGCACACCCTGAAACCCCTTGCCTTGGCTTTCTCATTGGTGAAGACTCCTAGAGTCTTTATGAGGATGAATGAGAGAATTGTGAAACATTCACACAATGCCCGGGGCAATGAGGACCAGGCCTGTGTGACCCCTGGCAAGGCTCTTTACCTTGTGTGTCTCGGTTTCCTCATCTGTAAAGTGAGTGGAAGAAGGGAATGGCCACCGGCTCTCACTGTCTCTGTCAAGAAAACTCTAGGTGGGATCAGATGTGAGTTAAATGATTCAACAAGAGTCCAGAGCCCACAGCAGATTTTGTACACATTGTTTGTAAACCCCCACTTCTGTCAGCGTCCAGGGCAAGGGATTCTCTGTGTAGGGCCTAGAAAAAAAATGACTCAGTGGATTAATCACATGGAACTTAAATCTTAACTGTTTTCATTTTTTTTCCCCCCTCAATAGTATTTTATTTTTCCAATTTCATGTAAAAATAGTTTTCAACTTTCTTTTTTTTTTTTTTGATGAGACATTTGGGGTTGAGTTGACTTGTTCATTGTCACATAGCTAGTAAGTATTAAGTATTAGGGGCCACATTTGAACTCAGTCCTCCTGATTCTAGGCCTGGTAGTCTATCTACTATAGTTGTCCCATCAACATTAATTTTTGTAATATTGTGAGTTCCAGTTTTTTTTTTTATCTTCCTCCCCAAGAAAGCAAGCAATCTGATATGTTATTACATGAACAATCATTTTCATATTAATTATGTTGTGAAAGAAAAATCAGAACAAAAAAGTAAAGCCACAGAAAAGAAAAAGCAAACAAAAAAAAAGTGAAATTACTATACTTTAATCCAAATTCAGTCTTCATAGTAATCTCTCTGGATGAAGATGGCATTTTTCATCTCATGTCTATTGGAATTGTCTTGAATTAATATATTACTGAAAAGAATCAAATCCATCACAATTGATTATCACATATACTTATTGCTGTATTATACTGTTGTCTTGGTTCTGCTATTTTTGCTCAACATCAGTTCACGTAAGTCTCTCCAGGCCTCTTTGTATTCATCCTGCTGATTGTTTCTTATAGAACAGTATTCTATTACCTTCATATTGCATAATTTATTTAGCCATTCTCTAACAGATGGGCATCTACTTGGCTTCTGGCTCCTTGCCACTACCAAAAGGGCTGCCACAAACATTTTTGTACATGTGGATTCTTTTCTTTATTTTATGGTGTTTTTAGAATGCAACCCATTAGAGACACTGGTAGATCAAAATATTGCATATCCATTTAAAATTATATATATATATATGTCTTATTGTGATCTTAAATGTGATCACCAGATGAAAACTTTTTTTGTCATAGCAAATAAGATAAGTTATCTACTGAGGTTTGGTGAAGAAGGCATCATAATCCACATTCATGGACAAGGGCTCGCACCAGTGAAATCTTACATCTTTTAAGTTAAATAAGTACAGGAGCTAGTTGTTTTGCATTTCATTGAAATTCTCATTTGATTTTTGATATGTGACTGTTATTTAAGACTACTGGGCATTTGGCATATATATTTATATATTGGCATACAGGTATTTGGCAGAATTTATAAGCTAAAAAAGTCATATGGAAATGCTTTTTTTTTTTTTAAATAGCTAGAAAATGTAAGCTACAAGGTGGAATTGACTTGTATTTAACAGTAGAAATATTACCGTGTTTAGCAATTATTGTTTATGATGGAATATTTTAAAACCTGATTCTTGAGTTTGAAACTTTTATAGAAAAATGATTGTATATCTCTACATGAACATAAATAACTCTTGAAATTTACAGTACCAGATACCAGCCTTGGACTCCAAACCCCACTTATTAAGCAAGAACCTCTCCAAGTAAGAGGTAAATATATGATTTATTTCTGTTTTCTTCTCATATTTTATGGAAGTTGTTAAAAGTTTTCCTTCCTTCCAATTCAATGGAAATGAAAACATCCAATTACTAACTCTCTCTTCTTAACTATTTTTGTTGAGTGCACTGCTGTTCTACTCTCTTAATTTTAGTGTCGTTCTTAACTCTTCATGTTTTTTGAAGCCTGCTTCCTCCTCTTCTCCTCCCCCAAATCCCCAAGTTTCTTGCACTTTTCTCTTTGTCTCTTATGATCCCCACTGGAGTTCACTTCTTACCACTTCTTCCCTGCACTAGAGTATTAGACTTTTGGTCTGCATGAAGTCTCCTGTCTTAAGTCTGTCCAAGTTCTAATCCATCTTCTACATAACTGCCAAAGTGATCACTACCATACAGAATTCTGACTGTTACTCTTGCTCAAAAAGCTCTGGGGGCTCCTTTTTGCTTTTGGAATATCTCTGCTTTTGAAACTTTTCAGTCTGTCTCTAGTCTATTACTGCAGGCTGCTTATATATTATTTCTTTCCCCATAGTCTGCAGTCCAGTTTGCTGTTCCTCACATCTCTTGTCTTTGTATGTGTTCCCCATGTCAAAAATGTTCTCTCTCTTCACTGCCTGCCCTCAGAATCACCAGATTCCTTCAGCTCAGCTTAAGTATTACTCCTTTCCGAATACTTCTTATCTCCTCTTCCACCTGTCTAACACTAATCTCCAAATTACTTTGTATTTACTTTTATTTACTTATATATCTGTACGTGCTTTTCTTCAGTAGAATGGTTGCTTCTATTGGGCTGAAATTGTTATTTTTTATTTATTTATTTTTTTCTTAGGTAGTGTCTAGAATATATGAGGTGCTAAATAAATAATAGATTGATTAATATATGTATTTCAAAGAAATTGGGAAATCACATTATCAACAATTTTCCTTCTAATTTGAATAAAAATCTCCTATGCTGCAATGTACACATTTAGAACAGGAAAAAGTAAAGTGGGTCCTATTGTGCAAGTCACATGTGTTAAAATCCAAAAGACTTGCATGGTTTACTTCAGAAATAAATCCAATATCTGAATTTATTCTTATGATACATGCCAGAGTCAGTGGACTAGAGGAAGAGGATATTAAAAAAGTAAAAATTTATTTCATTTTGGTGAATACCTCCCCCAGATTTAAAATAAAACATGTCTGTTTAGCTTACAAAGCCAAGTAGAAGAACTGCCTCATTATGAGAGATTAGAGAAAAGGATAGATGTGGAAAATAATGAGAGAGAGCAAAGAATCAGCTCCCAGCAGATGACCTGATTTTGTTCTCACACAGTGGTGGGGAGGGGAGTCTGTTTGAAGAGGGAAGAGAAGGTTTTGAATGGCTTTTGTAAAGAATGAGGCTAGGGAGTGCTGCCTTGCTGCAACGAGAGCCCAGTGGAGTGTCAATGACATTAATTTGTAATATATTCAACATAGTTGTGAGATGCCTCTCTGCACTCAGCGTTTACTCAGCAGGAGTAGGACTGAGGTTTGGCAAGAAAAAGTAATGACACAGGCTTGACATGATTGGGTAACTTCAGCAATCTGTTCATTCTCTGGTGACTGGACTGGGATCTCCCCTGGAGAGTAGTCTCCAAGCTGTGTCCTTAGTGCCCTTTACTTCCTTTGCTAAGCCTCAATCCCTGAAGAAGGAGCCAGAGTTCTCTAGAACGAGAACCACTTTGCATTTTTGTTTCATGGATTGCCGTGGTCAGAGATCCATAGTTTCCACACTACTGGTAAATGTTTTCTCTGCATTTAGGGAAGCTGCTCCTTGGAAAGCAGATGTAGTCTGCTTCTGGGACCCTTTTTTGTTCTGTTGGCTTTTCATTAAGTTTTTTTTTTTTTTTTAAATAAACTTGTTACCCATCATAAGCATAAACATTTCCCTATAAAGGACAGAAAAAGAGTTAGGCTTGAAAGTATGTTTCTCTTACATATTGTTTTTTATGTTTAACACGGGAGTGACAGAGCAGCCTTGCTTTCTCCTTTTGAACTTCCTTCTGCTCACTTCTGTGTACTTTTTCAATGTTTCCATGATATTCTTTTCTTCCTTTTTGACCTCACTGTCACTGCCCACCAGTTTCTCCTGGCAGTTTCCTGCTGCCAATTGAACATCTCCTTTGTAACAAAAACCATATCTTGGTTGTCTGAAAATTGTGTACAGAATTTATCATTCTGTATTTCTGGTTCATTGCTTCTCTGCCAGGAGGTGGAAATCACACCTCATCCTTAGGTTTTGAAATCATGACTAGTTACTGCATTAATCAGAACTCTTTAGTCTTTCCACGGTCATTGTGTCAATTATTTTAGTTCTTCTCACTTCCCTCTGCCTCGGTTCATATTAGTATTTCAGGAACCATTCTTAAAACCTCCTTTACACGGTAGGACCTCCAGAGCTTGTGCTTGGCTGACAGCCTTCAAGAACTCAAGGTCATCTCAGTGGCATGGTAAGACCTTAGAAAAGACCCGAACTGAAGAGCTTGCTTTGAAAATATTTGATTACCATATATGTTAGCCAATTACTTCTCCAGTTGAAATTTCTAATTCATGTTCAGGTAACCTCAAGATAAATTATGCCATATTAGTTTAACATGGCTTTGACAGAAACATCTATAACAAGATACACATTAGAGCAAAACCACTTTGATGTTAGTTATAAGCAAAAGATTACCATTTTCAGAAATAATAAAATATTGCTTCCCTATTAGACTTCTAGAGTCTCGCCTTCACTGATTTAGGAGGATTTTTCTTCTTTTCTGACCCTACATGTAGTACATTAGGAAAGTTATTTGAACACTTAGGTCTATTATGCATTACTGTCCAGCTGCATTATTATAATCTTCAAATGTGTTATTTTAATTATGGGTGTATAATTGATTCTTTTCTGAAATCCTGTTCTGCCTCATGACAAGGAGATGACTGAGTTTTCAAAAGCTATAAGAGGGAAGCACAAGCTCTGGCAGGTTTTCCCCAAACTGGAAGGCTGCAAATATGGGAATAGAGATGGGTGATGTTTCTATTACTGGAAAATAAAGCTTAATTGGAAGTGCTTGTGCCCAGAAGGCTGGCCACAGTAATGTGGCCATAGCATTTCATTGATACCATCCCATAATAAGCATAGAGAAGTTATAGTTTTAGTTCCCAGACTAATGAAATTATAGTTCCGTAACATTAAGAAATGTATGTTTGGTTTGTTTTACTATTTGCTTTTGGTTTTAGTTAAGCAGTTCTTAAGGAAGAGGGGAATATGGACCAAAGTACACCCAGAATAATTTCATCACTGGAGTCAGAGCAATAAATGAATTCTGTCTTAAATCCAGGTACCACAGTTAAATTATTATTGGCTAACAAGATAACTATTGATTTATTAATATATGTATATATTTTGGCTAATGTTTAAACTGCTCAATTGGTCCTCCCCAAATGTGAATAAAATTTAATAGCATTCAAAACTATTAGATTTGTTGACTTTTTCTGTTTAATTGAAATTCTTCTATTCTAGGAATAATTATGCTATCCATCTCCTTTTTTTCATTTAGAAAAAATAAAATTCTAAAAGATTGGCTATCTCAGTAGAACCTTCTATGCCTAATAGAAATACAAATAATTTCACATGTATATCATTAATAAACATCTCATAAAGGCTGTAAAAATTTATAGTTGAATTTGAATGACTCTGTTGCTGAACTTGAGCAAGATTCAGGTAATTTTCTTCATAGCTGCAATAACAGTAATCATAATAAACATTTTGATTAAGCCCTTAAAGATTTCCAAAGTAGTTTATAAAATATCTTACTTTAGTCTTACCTGGGAGGTAGGTGTCATCATTCCTATTTTTCAGATGAGAAAACTGAGATTGTGAAAGTTTTAACTGACTACTCAAGATTACACAGCTAATTGGCATCAGAGGCCCTAGATTTCAACTTGGGACTTCCTGATGAGGTTCAGTGCTGTCTTAACTGTTTACCTGTCTCTAAATGAGAGAGACAACATATATACAACTATATACATACATAAACTCTTTGATCATACTTTTATACTCTTTGTTTTCCAGACCATTGGTTGAGACTATCTCCTAACCTTAATATCTGTAACTTTATGAGAAGTCTTTTTTTCTATATAAGTTAAGGTACTTCCTTAAATATTCTGTGTACAAGGAATAGCTAAGATGGGATAATTATTCTTCATTACTTAATAAAATCATGAATACCCTTCATTTAAATATTTTTATGCTTTTTTAAAAGCAATATGTTTTATTTCATTTTATCTTCCTCCAAATTCTGGAAGTTGGATAAAACAGATATTTTACACATTTTATAAAGATTATTTTATAAAGATTTTATAAAGATTATTTATAAAGATGATCATTACTCATTGATCCCAAACATGGAATGCCTCCTCTGAAAGGAAATGAAAAGTTATGTTTTGAAGATTATCACAGAGTATTAATTTCACATGAGATTTATACAAAACAACTTTAAGTAAAGTGTGATTTGCATTTGGTCTGTTAATACAAATAATTTATCTTAGATTACAGAGTGGATTAGTAACAAAACCAGAAGATTCCTTCTTATTTTTGATATCTAGTCTTTGCCCTAAAACAAGAGATGTGTTGGTATTATGAAGAATCATTGTTTTCTTGATTAAATGTAGTAAACATCCATGTTCATTAAAATAGAGATCTTTGTGAAGCAGTCATAGTAATTTAACTTTATAGTCTTTTCTTTACTGTTAAAAAATGTCCTTACAATACAGTGCCACATTATGGTGGTAGACTGTTATTTTAGTGGTTATTTTTAGTGATAATTTTGTACAACGGCTTAAAACCTATTGTTATTTACTATGAACAAGAAATATTTCCTCGCATGGACAAAGTATTTTTTGGCAATTTTACATCTATGAATGTGTAGAATATTGGAATATTAGTCTGAAGAGCTATTGTAAACCTTAATTGAGTTCTTATTAGAAAGATGGTATTTCAATATTTATTCTCTTTCTGTTTCTCAAATTTTTCATTCAGATATATTTTCATCACATTTATTATGGTTGTGACTATATTTAAAATAAAAGTTTTGGTATAAGATCTGAGCCTGCACAAACTCAGTTTGAACTTATGTCATTGTTTTCACTAATCGTAAATTTTTTGGTTAGAGTCTTTCTTGCTCTTTTTAGTTGAAAATATCTCTTTAAATTTATCCTCCAAAAAATGTACATATCTATAATTAATGTAATTGATTTTCTACACTCTAAATAAATACCATTCTTATTTATTAATTACATTATCTTTAGAAAAATCTTGCTTGTTTCTTCCTTCTAACAGTGATCTGGAACAGTTGCGAAAAATCAGACAAAGAAGTCCCCATGAAGATACTGAATCCTTTACTGTCTACTTGAGATCAGATGTAGAGGCAAAGTAAGAGCATATTTCTCTTCAAAAGCAAAGAAAACACCAATAGATGCTCAATTTGGGTTATACCTTGCTGTTGATACACTACTAAAGTTTTTTTATTGTTTCACTTTGTCATGGAACTAATCCTGGGATCTTGAAAGGCTATTCTAGTAGAGCACAAGCTCTAGTTGAGCTTTCTAAATTGGAAAGAGCCGTAAGAAGCTGCTTGGCTATATATTGTCATCCAAGGATCAGCTAAGTTCCTTTGAGAAGGCTCTCTTTATCTTAACTTAGATCATTAGGTGACAAATTTCTTTTAGCTAAAGCAGTTTATGAATACTGCTTAGTAAAACTTTAAGGCATTGTAATCAACATTAGTGGAGAGAGAGCTCATAAGCCAATGAGATCATAATTCTTTTGAAATGTTAAAAATATCATTATTGAGAAAAATTAATGAGACAAAGTTGAGTTAAAAAAAGATTTATAATAAAATACTTTTTTTTTTTGCCATAGAAAATCTTTCTAGTCTTTTTGCAAATGAATTTTGAAGCCTAGTGTTCCCATTTAAATTATAATGTTATATATTATAATATTAGAATAATAATATTAGAAAAAAACTTTTAGAATTCAGGTTTGAATTTATTTTTATTCTATAGGTTTAGTTTAGGAAAATTCCTTGTTCTTTATTTTTCTGAAATGACAATGTATTATTAGATATTCAAATTGATTCTTTAAATTTTATTATGTGTATAGTAGAATGCTACAACTTGTTGACTGTTGTGTGTATTTATGTATTAGGGCTTTGGAGGTTTGGGGAAGTTCTGAGGCTCTTGCTAGAGAGAGAAAACTGCGTAAGGAAGCAGAGAGAGAATACAGAGAGAGTAAGTATATTCATTTGGAAACTGAATTAATATTAAAGTATCTTATGCTGAGGAATCTTCTCTTACGTGTCTTTTGAAGAACAGCATTGTATGTTTGTGGTCAGAAACATACATTACTATTTTTTGATTAGTTGATATTGATTCAGTTTTAGAACCACTCAAGTGAAGAAACTTTTTTACAGGCGAGGAAACCAAAATGTTTGATGGTTTCAATAATTTGTGCAAAGCAAATCTGTGTTCCAGCTTAGTAATACTTGTAATGGTAGAATAAATGTAGTATTACTTTTTTAGAGGAAGACCATCACTTGGGGAACTGAAAATACAATTAATTCCCAAGAAAAACATTATAGCAGAAGTTTTTCCCTAATCATGGGAAATATTTACCATAGTCTTTTTTTTGGTCTTTTAGTAACCATTTAGAAAGTGTTATTCTCAAGAAAAAGTTAGTGTGCTGCAGTTAATTGTTATTGAATTAAATATACATAATAGTCTTTACAACTAGAGGTGAATGTCTTCAATTTTAGTTGATTCTCCAAAATGAACTGGGCCATTTATGATTTGTCTTATACTCATTTTAAAAAATACAAAAAACGGTTGCATTTTATAGTTAACTTTTTAAATTACTTTTTTCCCTAGTGTTTGTGAAGACAATGAAAAAAAATCAGGGAACTAGATATTTTAAATATTTCTCATTTTCTTGTTATTGAAGATGTGTTTAGTAAGGAAGCCAAAAGTACAATGTAATGTGCTGTGTAACTGTACAACAGTGAAATTGCTAAATTCCTAAGGGATGTTAAAATGATAATTCTTAAAGTCTTAAAACATTGAAATAATCTGGGTTTTTTAAAAGTTAAAATTATATTTCAATAAGAAAGCTTGCTATTAGTGTATGTCTGTTCTCTTATTGCAGTAATATTTTGCTTTGTAATATTAGTTGAATGCTATTCTATCAGAAAATTCAGGCAACTTTTATTATGTGCCTATTGTAAAGCAGAGCATTTTGTTTAGTATTAAAAAATTATAGAAATGAATAAGCTTTGATCTTAGCTTCAGAGAAGTATAGAGAAGATAAGATATATACAAATATTAAAATAATAATCTTGTAAGTGGATACATAAGCATGCTAACAATATTCAATTACAATATATTGAAAAATCTGAGCTTAGGGAGATTGTTTCTGTTGGGGGTGTCAAGGAAGCAGGATGGCATTGTAGCTGAATCTTGAGGAATGTGTAGAATTTCAGGTATAGATATAGAATTTTCCCTGCTAGATCCTAAACTCTTCAGAGGCAAGCACTATTTCCCTTCCAACACACAACACACACACACACACACACACACACACACACACACACACACACACACACGCGCGCCGCGCACACACACACACTGCTCTATATTTATTAGATGAATCAAAAAATTCATCATTATAATGTATAATCAGTTTCTAAGCACTAATTAGCATTGTATGAATGTCTTAAATTGAAAACAAGTACTAGTCTAAAATATATATAGTGAGAGAACTTAAAAGAAAGAAATATTTTCTAATTTTTTTTCAAAGGGTTGTTTAGGAATCAAAAGATACTACAAGAGTATAAAGACTTCCTGGGACATACAAAGGTAAGGAGCTCTTCATTGTAATGTAAATTTGTTACATATAGAATAATGGTAGTATTAATTTAATTTGCCTCCAAATAATGAAATTCCATTGTGTCTGAAGGAGCTTAAAGAGAAGTAGAACCGTGAAACTCTTTAGGGAATTAGTAAGAATTCATCCAGTTGAGGAAATGAGTAAAGGGTCCAGGACATGGCACTTGTGTTGGTTTGTTTTTTAAATGAATGCATCGGAAGTTGTTATTCTCTAGTTTCCATTTTAAGGTTGTAATTACTAAAGAAAGAGAACCCAGAATATTTAATGTGACCTTACAGATAAGTTTAAAACAGCAAATAAGGAAAAAATAGCATAAAGCACAGATACTACTAGATAGAAGAGAATTTTAAGGCTATTTAAACTACAAACTATGAAATGAATTCTTTTAAATTAAAGAATTGCCTTGTTAGGTATGGAATTGTTGTCATTGCATGGGTTTACAGAGCAACTCTCTTAAAAGATGTCTAGCTGCTTGCTACTGGTTGGTTGGAAGGCAAGGGTACTTGAGTCCCCTTTAAGAATTCTGATTAATCCTTGGGTTGTTTTTGAGTTATTTCAGTTGTGTCTGCCTCTAGATGACTCCTTTGGGATTTTCTTGGCAGAGTTTGAAATGGTTTACCATTTCCTTCTTCAGCTCATTTTTATAGTTGTGGAAACTGAGGCAGACAGGGTTAGTGACTTGTACGGGGTCACACAACTGATCTGTGTCTGAAATTGGATGTGAACTCAGGTCTCCTGGGTTCTAGGCCCAATGCTTTATCCATTGTGCCACCCAGCTGCCCTAAATCCTTCTCACAAAGGGGAGAGAGGTGCAGGAAGCTCAAACCTCCTCCCAAATCCAGAGGACTAAATGAACTTGTCACACTGAATTATCCTTTACTGGTGGGCCAATGCCACTGGGAAACCTAAAAGTAAAGGAATCTTAAATATGTACTAGTCTCATGAAAGACCTCTCAGAGCAGCCTTTTTTTATGCAAGCAGCATTTTTTTAGGAACTTAAAAAGTTGTTAAGGAAAGATGTTCTAAAGTATCTAGATTTCATTAACTTATCAGTTCTGTGCAGTTTTTGTTGAATCATTCTTAAAAAGTTAATCTTCTTTAGGATGAGTTTAATAAAAGTTTTCAAGATGTCCATGGACCAGAATTCATTTGCTTAAATAATTTCACCTCAATTATTTTTAAGGTGAAGATGTTAGAAAAAGTGAAGTAAAGAAAATTATGCAAGTAAATATGTCAGATACAGAGTATTTTGGTTCATCATTATGAATTAAATGGAAACATTTTCTGGATTCTTGAAACTGTGGCTATTTATGTTCACAATTTGTCTCATTGCTTTTTTTTTTCAGCCACGGTCTGGAACATCGTCGGTGTTTCTTAAAGGACCAGGAAAGGTGGTGATGGTTGCTATTTGTATGTAAGTTTTCAAAAGTAAACCTTTTAAAGATAAACTATGTATTATTTTGAATCTGTACATCCTACACCTGAATATATAGTTTACTACTTGGCAATTAGGAAAGTAGTTATTTTTCCCATATTTATTTTAAAAGGAAGTTGATTTGAGACTGATTATAATTACCAGGATGAAGTATGTGGCTCTCTATATATGTGTCTTTTATTGTGGAATGCTATCTGACTGTACTTTCTTAGTTGTTTATTAAAGGTGATGTATGGAAATTCATTTTCATTCATTTCATATATTATACTACTAAAGTAACTAAGAGTAACCCTGAGAATATCTGTGTATGTCTAGTATTTCTGGGTAATCTTTTTCCTGCTTACCATAGAGGGGTAGGATGACAGTAACACATCTTATATTTTCAGCCCTTTTCTTTTGTCTTCCCTTTCCTGTTATCCCTATTTGCACTGATTATTAATACCCTCAACAAAGGAGATAAGGGTGAGGAGAGTTCACATTTGAAGGATGAGTCTCAGACAACGAGCAGTTTAAATAGTGTAATATTTAATTTTTTTTGAATGTGTAATGTAACAGAAGATATTCCTAGTTCTACCAGATAACCTTGTTTGGTAGAGATAGAAGGGGGAAAAGGGAGTTAAGATTATTTTATTTCCTTACTTACTGCTACCTGACTTCCTTTTTTCTTTCTCCACTAGGCAGAGACCTGCTTGGAATTTGAGTTTTTAGGATTGCGGCAAAGGGAAAGGATAGTAGGATCAATATTCTCCAATGATACTCGAGAAGAAGAGAGTTTATAATTACACCAGTTAAAGAACTAGAGTACCATGTCTTCCCTCTAGAGCAGCGGTCCTCAAACTTTTAAAATAGGGGGCCAGTTTACTCTCCCTCAGATTGTTGGAGGGCCAGATTATAGTAAATACAAAAACTCACACTCTGTCTCCGCCCCTCAGCCGCATCTGGCCCACAGGCTGTAGTTTGAGAACCCCTGCTCTAGAGCCCTCCTTCCTGTCTCTTGAATCTTTTAGTCTGCTCTCAGCATTTGGGATGTTCTCTCCAATGATGTCAGTGACGACTGCTTCTCTATTCTATACTGCCCTTGTCCACATCCTTTCATAAGTTTTTGCTCACTATGCCAAGGGCTTGCTGTAATTTTACAAGAGTGGAGTGTGTGAGTTATCCCTCGCTATTTATCACAAGACTAGCCTATATTTTTCTGTCATATGTTTCTTTGATGATATTCTTTAGTCCTTTATTAGTTTTGGTTTATAATGTATTGTAGCTTGCACATCCCTCAGGTGCTTCTCCATTGATCTAACTTTTACTTCGAGATGCAAGTTTTCTATAATTGTACAGTATAAGTGGTAGAGTATTCTGCCAAAAAATGGTCCTTTATATAAGGGAGGAGATTGTGATCCTTAAAGGAGCTTCGCAGTTTCTCAGAGGCAGTTTAGCAAGCTTGCCTTCCTCTGGCTAATTAGTTGTGGACTCCATTTTCCATTCGCATTGTTTATAGATGTAGATGCTAATGGGTTGTATTGTCTGGGCTAGCTTTCTGGAGGATCTCTGGACAGGCCTTGGTCTTAGCAGGAGAACTACCACGAGGCTGGTCAAAGACGGAGTTTGGAATCTGGAGTCTGAAGTCTGTGTGTCTGTATCCGAGGTTCTCCTGTATCTGTGGCTGAGACTCCTCTGTATCTGCTCCGTGTCTGATAGACTCTCAGCTCCCAGGCCTCTCAGTATGATTACATCACTATAGCAGCTGAGCATGTGCCAACTGTAGAACATTACATCACTATATCACACTATGTATATGCCAACTAGAGTGATTACATCATTACATTAAGTATATGTTTAACTAGAGAACCATTATCCCATCAATCACACTGAGTAGGTGCTGAACTATAAGCACCCTGCTGTCCTTGATTCAAGTATATCTTTCCAGAGGTCTGGCCCTATACAGTGGGTGACATAGATAACGAGAAGATACTGATGGATGTGGTCCACCATTGTCCACCTAGTCTATGTCATCATCGGCACAATAAACATTTTTTATCTACCAGATTTTTCTTGTGTGCATAGGTAAGCCCCTCTGATAATGGTTATGCTTCTTATGGAGGACACTCTTTGGTATTCCTGGGCCTGGTAGAAACAGCCTAGTGTCATGCGCGACTCTGTGGAATCACTGCCCTCGTGGTAGCCCAGAGTTTTGGCAAACACGGTTCCTCTTGTTGATGCTTTGACCAATGTTGTTAATTAAAAGTTGTCAAGATGGTCATATTTATTATGTCTTTTGAAGAATCTTGTAAGATACTACATCCTTGACATCTTTTTGGAGGACAACCTTTAAAGGGCCACCTGCCTCACTAAATCAAATACTTTTATTTATTTTTTTATTAAAGCTTTTTATGTTCAAAACATATGTATGGATAATTTTTTAACACTGACCCTTGCAAAATCTTGTGTTCCATTTTTCTTCCCTTCCCTTACCCCCTCCCCGCGATGGCAAGTAATCCAATATATGTTAAATATGATAAAAAATATGTTAAATCCAATATATGCATACATTAGATCAAATACTTTTAAAGGAGAAACATATAATGAGCACTGTAAAAATGGTCAGTCAACAATAAGAACAACAGATCTTGTGTCCTTTATCTTTTAGTCAATTTTTGTTGGAAAAGATGTGGTTTAAGGTATATATCATTTGCAGAAGTTCATCAGTTCCTGATTAGTACTTGATTCAAAGATGTTCTCATAAAGATTATAGACAGATGGGAAAGTACCCATATGGATTCTCTCTTGGTGAGCTTTTTTGGTAGATCTGAGTTTTTTTCAGTGTCATTATTTTGCCTTTCATCTATCTTTTGATTCTCTCCTTCAGTGTCCTCAGCATTGTCTCTTCCCACACTGTTTGCTCTGTGTACACTTGGTCTAATCCAGCTACTTTTCCTGCCTTTGTTCTCTCTAATGCCATCTTTACCTCTTCTGTTATAGAAATATGCACATCAAAAACTGTAAAGTGAAGCCCAAGTGTGGTGACTTCACTGGTCTTGCTGGTAAAACCTTTATATATAACATCTTCTGTTTGTCTCAGTCTTGGATGTCCTCAGCATAATTGCTTACTAGGTTTAACCTCCACCACTTCTCTTTGTTTTATGTAACAGTATTGCTCATAATCTTCCACCATCCTTCTCTTTAAGATATTAAACATGAGTTGGTATTTGAAGCCAGTGTTACTTTTAGCTTCAATGTTTACTCTCTTGACCAGTAAGTCAAGTGTTTCTTGCCAAGATTTGTTTTGGATCTGTGGTCTCTTGATGATAGTGATTATTTTGCGCTGATAAAACTTCTGAAATAACCTAGTGTCAGCAAAGCAGGTTGGAGATGTTTTAATTATTTAATTTAAAACTTAATTAAAAATAGAAAAAAATTATTCTATTTTGTTACCAGTTTTGGTCTTTGCCCAAATTGGCAATCTGGCAGTATACAATTAATTTAGGAATGACTCACGAATTTCAGTAATATGTTGTTTCTTAGTTATTGAAATATCAGTTCCAGTTTTTAAAATGTTACTTGGTGTTCATCATGTCTAGCACTTTGTGATTATTCATTTTTTTTTTGAAGAAAAGATTCATAACATACATCTTTTTGATTCCTTATTCTTAATACATATTTTCCCCTCTTCCTGCTTTTGTGATAAAATCATTGATAATCAAAGGAAATGTTGATTTAATTTGAGGTTCTTAATAGGCTTTCTCTACTATTTCATCTTCTGCCACAGATACTGATACATAAGCTTTCATTACTTTCATGATGATATTTTTGCACATGTTTGTTTATTTTTTCCATGCATGGCAATATTTTGACTTTATTTCAGAGAGAAAGATTTGTGATTTTATTGGTGGGGATGTTCACTCTCCTAGATGTTCCTCTTCCATAGTATTTCATCATTTATAATTCTTATTCTGTATTCTTCCATACATGCTGTATCAAGGAGGAATCCATTTATCAAAGACCTCACTTTTGTCCCTTAAGTATATTGAGATTATGATCTAAAGAAGGATAACATTTTTTACCATAAGTCCTTTGGAATTGCCTTACATTGGCAGATATTTATATCACTGGAATATTTGAGATTATGAAATGTGCTATGAATTGATATTTCTTGTTGCCTTTAGACACACGTGATAAAATTAATTTCACCAACTCCTTTATTTTGACATTCTAGGGAGCACCGATGGACTAGTTAATTGTGAATCCTAAAACTAGTTTTGTTTATAGTGAGAATATCATGGCTCTTCAGATTCATTTTCACCACTAGAATGCCTACCTGTTTGTCTTTGATCAAAAACACCTCACATTTAGAAATGCACCAGCTGCCAAGTTAAGTTAATAGACAGTCTAAGAATCTGTTGTGTGATTCTTAGCACCTTCTGTTCCCTTTTCTGCCACTTTTCCGTAGTCACTGCAGAAGCAGAGGAGGCTGCGAAGCATCAGGGGTGATTTGTCATTTTAAAAAATTTTCTCCATTGCTGTAACCCAAGTGATTTCTTCCTGGTGGTAATCTCTTCATACGAGGCTTGTCCTCAGAATGCATGCTTATTCAAAGTAGGAGAGAGATTTTTGAGATTGTGTTCTGCTTGATTTAGCTTTTAGAACTTTGGTTAATCTAATCTCCCAATCCTTGATGTGGAGCCATTAGAATAGAACTTTTTTTTTTTTTTTTTTAAATAGCTATTTATTTTCAAAATACATTAAACTTTTCAACATTCACCCTTGCAAAACCTTGTTCCAAATTTTTTCTCCTTCCCTTCCCCCTTCCTTAGACAGCAGATAATCCAATGTAGATTACATGTGCAATTCTTCTATATATATTTCCACTAGAATAGAACTTTTTGAAGAATTTTATTACATAATAAAATTTTGCTTTAATTTCATTTACTAAGCCAACTTAGGAGTTCTCATGTTTGTGTCTTCTACTATCCCCAGTCTTTTTTTTTTCTTTTCTTTTTTTCCTTGACAAATGAACTAAAATTCTCCTAATTCAGTTATTGTACCTTTACCTTAGAGTCTCTTATCACCAGGATTTTATCCTTTTCATTCTCATTTTGATGCTTGCCTTAAACGCATCTTCAGATGGTTCTGAGGATTTACTTCCTCCTTTGCCAGACAAAGAAAGGTGGTCGCTTCTTATTTGGAATAAATCAGAAGTCCTATGGCTGAATAGCAGGCCGTAATAGTATTAATGATCATAATAGCATCTGTATTGTACTTGGAGAATTTTTACGCACTTGACATATATTCTCTCCCGATTTTCACAACCATCTTGTTGAAGGAGGGTTATCCTACCTATTCTGGAGATGAGGAAGCTGAGGAAGACAAAGGTTGAATGACTTGCACAGGCTCACAAGGACTTGACTTCAGGCCCCTGCCCTCCCCCCCGTACCTCCTAGAGGTGCTGGAGGCACATGTGGTAACCTTCCTGGGAGCTGGGGACAGTAGAATCAGGAGCAAGAAAGAAACCTTTTATAGGACAGGAGATTGAGACTCAGAGAGAGAAGCGACTGGCCAGCGGTCACAAGCCTATGGCTTGCACTGTCTCAGGAACAATCCAAGAGCCTTAGGGATAGAGTGGGTGAGGATCCCACTTTCAAATTCAAGGACACCCCAAAGCTCCCATAAAGACCCAGTAGGATGGCAGTCCAGCCACTCACTGATTTCAGTTCTGCCACCTTTCAGGTGTCTCTGACTCTGTGAGCCCGTTGAGGGCTTTCTGGGCCCAGATTGGTCTCAGGAAGAGGGGAGAAGCATCCTGGGACCCATAATGGTGGCCCCAGGGAGACACTGGCTATTTCCAAATTAGGACCTCACTTTTAGGGGGAGCCATTAGTTTCTGCCAGAGATGTCTGTGGTGCTGCTTTGGGGTCCAGGCCCAAGAACTTTCCTGGCTTAGCTTCAGGCCTGATTTCCACCTGCTAACCAAGCTTCAGTTTTCCTTGTCTGCAGCACACCTAGTTTTGTCTTTTCCTGTTCATATAGTTCCTTTGCTTAAGGTCTGTCTTCATTGGGACCCTCCAAGGACTCTGGAACACTGAACTTTTTCCCAGATGAGATTCCCTATTCAGTCAGACTGACTTCCCCCTACTTCACACCATTTTCCACTTAGTCATGTCTTGTCTAGACAGACAACCCTATAGTACACAAAATGCATTTAGTCTTGTGCCCTCATGTGATAAACACCCTTAATTTGTGTGTTCAAATGATCTGGCAATCATATTTTTAATAAGTAGTAAATTGGAGGCTAAGTTTCTTAATTCATTTACTCTGTATGGAACATTAACATAGAGTTATATTGGGGTTACTTAAATCTTTTGATAACAATTTTACCAATACCATTACAACTAGAGTTTTCTTTTCTGTCTTAGAAACGGCTTGAACTTTATCTTTAAATTGCTTGCTTGGATTTATACGGGTTCTTCAAGTATGTTCTCAGAAGCTGTACATTCATTATCTGATACATGCAACCAGGTGAGAGATTTTAGACTTTTACTGGTCATAAAACAGACTTTTCCTAGATGTCTTGTTGAATGCTAATAAAACAAGTGAGGTGATTTCTTGGCTTAGTTGGTGGGATAGATTGGAAAGTATGTTCACCTTGATCCAGTGACAGAAGGGAAGAGAATGAATAGAGTTGCTAAGGTTGATTTTATAGTTCTGCTGTGACTTTTTTTTTTTTTTTAAAGGCTGGGGTTAAGTGACTTGCCCAGGGTCACACAGCTAGGAAGTGTTAAGTGTCTGAGACCAGATTTGAACTCGGGTCCTCCTAAATTCAAGGCTGGTGCTCTATCCACTGTGCCAACTAGCTGCCCTCTGCTGTGATTTTTAAGCAGAGTACCAGAGGAACTCTTCCACTATAGAAAAAGGGCCATTCTATGTTGTAATGATCTCCCTGACACTTTAAATATTAACACAGAACCTAACTGTCTTTCAGATATTTGGAAAATCTAAATATACATAATTAGCATATCCACACTTATGAAGAATATTGACTTTGTGATTTAAATCATCTTAACTCAATTTTAGTAGCTGTGTGGACAAAGAAGAATGGTTTTTGGAAGGGGGAAACATATATACACATACATACATATATTAAAATTTATCCTTCTGACCCAAATTCACTTAAATTGAAATGCTTCATTTTTAAAAATTAGAGTATGAGATCTTTGTTTTTTTTTTTTTTTTTCACAGCATGACTTTTATGGAAATCTTTTGCATAACCTCACATATGGTTTCTTAATGGGGGTTGAGGGTAGGGTGAAGGGAGAGAATCTGGAACTCAAAAAGTTTTAGAAACAAATATAAAATAATGTTTTAAATGTAACTGGGAAAATAAAAAAAACTTAAATGCTTCAGTCCCCCAAAATAAAGTATCTGTTTATCTTTAGGTATTAAACCTAACTTTTTTTTTTCCCCCCACAAGTGTACAATTTCAAATGATCAGATAAGTGAAAATTGTTTCCTTCACATTTTTTAAAGCCCTTTGAGGTTTGTGATACGGCCTCTTAACAACCCTGTGAGGAAGCTAGTATAAATATCAGCAACATTTTACTGACTTGGAAATTTTTAAGATTATGCTTTTCAAAAGAAAAACATACAACCTCAGTTCAGAATTAAATTTCACAATTGGCCTAATCAAGTTCATTATTAATTGTTGTCCAATATTCTTGGCATATGGATGAGTTTTGCTTTTTTTTTTTTTTTTTTTTTTTGCTTTTTTTGCAGAGGCATTTGAGGTTAAGTGACTTGCCCAGGTCACCAGCTAGGAACTGTTAAGTGTCTGAGGCTAGATCCTCCTGACTTAGGGGCTTGTGCTCTATCAACTTATGCCACCTAGCTGCCCCCATATTTTCTAAAATTTTATAATTATTTTCATTCAGCATATGCAATTAAGCATCTATTTGGATGTAGCTTTGTAATGGGCTCTGAAGGAGATATAAAAAACTTTCATGCTTTCAGTCTCAATAGAGCTTTTTATCTAGTTGAAAGGACAAAACAAACACTTGAAAATTTAAAAAAAAAACAATTCAAGATAATAAAACAATGCAAGATATTAGAACTAATACAATAAGATAGCATATAATTAAATGGTAGATGAATGGTATGTGTCTTGGTAATGGCCAAAGGAAGTTTTTTGGAGAGAAATGAGTAGTCAGCCAGATATTAAGGAATATGTCAGATTTTTATTCACCTTTTTGTAAGTTTTTGCACTCACCTAAAAATTATATCTTTGTTGAAATAATAAGCTTTTATATGAAACGTGTTTTAAGTGTAAGCTTTTGGTTTTGTGGACTTTAATTTTTAATTTTTTAAAGTTTCTGTTAATTTAGCATTTTGTATTTAGAAGGCCTGGATTAATAATAATAATAACAATATTTTTAAATTCTTAAGTCCCTGATTGTTTGCTTTTTCAGTGGGAAAATCTAAAGAAAATAAAAAGCACAACCCCTTTCTGCTGTGGAAGAGCATGCAGACTTACTGTGAAAACAGCTTCATAATTAGGAGTACCTGAAACAAGTGTAGAAAAGTTCAAAATTACATATGATCAGTTGTATGATATGTCAATCCATATACATATAGGCTGAGGGAATTTATAAAAGGTAAAGGAGGATTAGCTCAAATTGAGTCGTGCTCATTCAAAAATTTTTTTTAGAAGAGATGTCTTTCTAGAAAAATAAAGTTAAAATTTAGTAACTCTTCAAGTTAACATACAAATTTAATACTTCCATTTAAAAGGTCAATCAAATCTTATACAATTAGATAAAATTTTCATAGCTTAGATGGAAAAAAAAGATAGCTAGGCAGAATTACCATAGAATTGCATAGAGACTTAGAGCAAGAAGGATGGATATAGGGGACTTTGCCATCTAGACAATTGTTATAAAATGACAACTGTCAATAATGTCTGGTACTATATTGTATTTTAAAAATGAGAAAAATAGACCAGTGAAACAATTGAAGTCTAGAAGTAGATGTGGTTATATTTTTATATTTAATAAATGGTATTGTGAAAAATGGATAGCAATATGAAGAGGAGTAAATTTAAATACGTATTTCACAATACCCAGCACAGTAGCTCCAAGATTAATAATGAGTTAAGTTTTTAAAGATGGAATCCTTATGCTTATCCCAAATATGGAAGAGGTGTAAATTTTTGACTATTGAATTAATAAAAAAAAATACTCAAGAGACAAAGTTGACAATAAAAGCCTTTTATGCATTTAGAAGCAATAAAACAAATAAAAATATAGGCAACAAAATGAACATTCGTCATAAATGATAGATGAAATCTTGATTTTAAAAGTTTCAGAGAACCACTTACAAAGTCCATGTTCTAGTACTGGGCAATGGACAAATGATCAACAATTTTAAATAGAAATTAGAAAAATACAAATAGTAAATAAATATTTGAAAAAATGTTAGACCCTATATTACCAAGTAAAGAAATATAGATAAAAAAAATTTCAGGATATCCTTTCATACCCATTAACAAAGTTAAACATTAACTTTAGATTAACATTAAAAAAGATAAAGTTAAAACTAATTGGAAACTGTCAAGAGATAGACATATCACACTTATTGATGGCAGAGAACAAGTTGGTCCTACTTTTTTGTAGTATATAATAAGAGCCATATGACAAAAATAATTCCACTCTTGGGAAATATTCTTAAGGAAATAACAAAAGAAAAAGATATTTGTGGAAAAATATTTACAATTTATTTACAGTAATGAAAAATAACAAAATAACTCAACTACCTAACATAGTAAACAGTTTTTCATATAGTATCATTTCACCTGGCTTAGAGAATTCAGCCAAGAGAACCTGAGAATAGACAGAAAGAAAAAGCAGCTAAAACTAAAGATGACAAAAATCATTAGAATGAAATTTATGCATTCATAAAAAATTTTCTCATAAGCCTCTTTTATTGTTACTTGATACATAATTCTAAGTCCCAGTTCTTTGGTTTCAAAGCCCATGGTGAATTAGAAGAGAGATTCAGGAAAAAAACATGTCTATAAAATGGAGAAGATAGAGAAACTATTAAAAACAGAAAAAAAGTATATGTGCAGCAATTTGTGTCAAATTATCTAGCATCTTTGGGGCATTGTGTATTATAAAATAGTCTTCTAATGATGTCCTAAATCTCAGGTGTCAGACATGGAATTGCTGCCACTGCCCACAGGTGTCAGACATGGAATTGCTGCCACTGCCCACACCAGACTAAAATGTAATTTGGAAATATTTAACAAATAAAAATGTAATAGAACATAGATAATATTACTATGGAATTCTGGAAGTCACAATATGCTTGCAGAGATTCTTATGTATTCTTTAGTGGTTCCTATTTCTTTTTAATTTTTTTTATTATTTTATTTTTCCAAATACATGCAAAGAGTTTTCAATATTCACCTTTGTAAAACCTTGTGTTCCAAATTTTTCTCCCTTTCCATTTTCCTCTCTTTTTCCCCCTCCCCAAAACAGCAAGCAATCTGATAGAGGTAAACATGTGCAGTTCTTCTAAATATATTTCTATATTTGTCATGCTGTGCAAAAAAGATTAGATCAAAAGGGAAAAAAACAAGAGAAACGAAAAAAAAAAAAAAAGCAAGCAAACAACAACAACAAAAAGGTAAAATACTCTGCTTTGATTCAGTCTCCATAGTTCTCTCTTTGGATGTGTATGGCTCTTTCTATCACAGGTTTGTTGGAATTGAGCGGTCTCCATTTCTATTTGAATTTGATAACCCTGACCATTCACCAAGTTTCTGTTTGGTACCTACACCATGCCAGATACTGAGCCTAAACAGTGGGGACACAGAGATAAACATTTCAGTGATGGAGTATTTCTAAGAATCCATGGAAATGTGTATGTTTTAAAATACTCATCTAAAATAGTTAAAAATGTGAAGGTTTGAAAACCCTTTTGAAAGTTTTCAAAAAGGTTACTTTTAAGTGTTTTTCTCTGGTATTGAGGTATATTTAAGAATAGTAGTTAATACTGTTTCTTTTATTTTTTCTTAATGATTTTCATCATTTAAATGATAGATTTGTTTGGAAACAGTGCAGATTCATGCTAATATTTTTCTTCTTTATTTTATAGGCTTTATTAGCATTAGGCATCTCTCAGTCTGTACGGACACCGGATCCTAGACATCCGTAAGTACATTGTCTTGGTTTTTCTTTTCCTTTTGGGGTTAATCATTTGAGATGAGTGACTACTTCAAATGATTTCTGTGGTTAACATGGCCTTACTTAGGCTTATACCTCAGATAATCTTTTTCAACTATTTTGTTATATAATGTTATAATTTTAGGGACTAGGTGAAACAGTGGATAGAATGCCAGGCCTGGAGTCAGGCAAACTCATCTTCCTGAATTCAAATTTGGCCTCATACATTTACAAACTGTCTAATGGTGGGCAAGTCATTTAACACTACTTGCCTCAGTTTCCTAATCTGTAAAAATGAGCGAGAGAAGGAAGTGGCAGTATTTTTACCAAGAAAACCCCAAATGGAATCTTGAAGAATCAGGTATGACTTATAAAAGACTTATGTTCTATGGAATAGAACAAGAATAGAATAGGGCAAGGCACATTTTTAAATTCTCCTTGTCTTTATCATCTTCATATTTGAAAATCGGTAAAACCCATGTTTCACACCAAACCTCATTTTTTATGATACAGATTTAGATTTGCAGTAATAATCTGTCAAAGCTAATAAAACTTATCAGTATGAAAAAATTCTACTTCCCCCAAACCATTTATTTTTCTGGTGTGATATAGAATGCACATTGTTTCAATTTAAAATTTTCTTTCTTTCTTGAGCTCTTAAGTGTGTTTTTTGGTTCTGTCACTGTATCATTAATAATTCAGTGTAATAGTTATATTTTAATTCCACTTGTATGATAATATAGACATTTTAAATAATGTGGATGTATATATTTTAAACAAAAATGTACACTTAGATTTTGTATACAATTTTCCAAAAATACTTTATAATTTACACATCTCTTTTTTTTGTCCAGAAAGACAGAACACTACTCTTCTTTTCCTAAGCTCTGGCCAGCTTGTGACTAAGAATTTCAAATTTGTATCCACATTAATTTTCTAGGTGTTCTATATGTGCCATGTACTGCGTTGTCCTGCCAGTTAAGTGATGTCACAACATTTTGCAACAACACAGTTGTTTAGTACAGAAAAGAGAAGCGGTTTGATTTTTTTTGTAGGAAGATACAGCAAGTATTTGGACGTTGTTGTGTAGAGATTAGATTTAGTCGGCTTAGCTTTAGAAGGCTAAGTCAAGAGCAAGTGGATGGGCATAAGAGAATTAGATTTTGATGTAGAGAAAAATTATTTCACTATTAGATCCAAGAAATGGTGGGCATCCTCTTACTAGAAGCCATTAAACAAAGTCAGTATGATCTTTTGTAAGGATAGTTTGTATAGGATGTAGTTTGTAAGGAATGCTTTTTGGAGTGTGTGTTGATTGATTTGTTCATTGAAGTTCTTCTAAATCTCAGGTTTTGTGCATCCAGAGGCCTTCTTTCTGATTATTCATGCATACATTGTCCAAAAATGCTTTCAAAAATTGGATGAAAAAATTAAATATAAAAACTGGAAAATCTAAGTTGAAGCATAGTAATAGTGCTTGTGATTTGTTGAACTATACAGGATCAGACTAAAGGTGATATAAATCATCAACTGGCTGTTCATAAAGACCAAAGAATTCAGTTAGAAACTATATTGCACTTAAATGCTATCTGCTCATTAAACTTCTGAATGCTTTTTTTTTAAAAAAAAAGATTAAATTAATTTTCTCAGAAGCTGTGGTATGTAATATTAAAGTCATATAATTAAATCAAAATAGGTTGTATGGAAAAGGAATTAGAAAAACATCTAAATTAAATAGTGTACATTTTATTTTATGTATTTTCAAGGAATTTGTAGTCACTTCTAGTTCCACTGTTATTTTTCTGATTAGTTGTGATTTTAGCAGTTTAATTTTAATGAGCTATCAAACTATGACTAATGTTCTGAGGTTTTTTTTTTTTCTTCTGCTTTTCCATTTTCATTGAGGTTTAAAAAGTATATATTAAAAGAAATTTTTTCTTCTGTATTAACCATTTTTTTGTTCTATTATTTTAGGTATGGTTTCTCAAATATGCGCTATATTTCCTCATTAATTAGTGGCGTTGGTATTTTTATGATGGGTGCAGGACTTTCTTGGTACCATGGAATCATAGGATTAATTCATCCTCAGCCTATTGAATCTCTTCTCTGGGTAATATGATCTTTTTTGGTTTTAGTCATATGAAATATGTTTTATTTAAGAAACTATAAAAATACACTACAATTATTGAATAGGGCTCATGTGCCTAAGGGTGGTTACATTATATCAGAATTTTATAAATGTAGTTGTATTTGAAAGGACAGGTTCTAATGAATGAATCAAAAAACATTTATTAAATACTTACTATATTCCAAATAATGAGCCAAACACTGGAGATATAATTAGAGAAAGAAAATAATTCTCCTTTTGGAGGAATTAAGGGTCAGCTGCAGAGTGGATGACAAAGGTCAGGAAGCCATGGGTGCATATACTTTTGTGTGGCCCATTAAAATGTAAGGTCTGTGAGAGTAGGGATTGTTTTGTTCTTTGTATTTGAGTCTCCAGGAATTGCTTAGCACGCAGTTTGGCACGTAATAATAGACACTTAATAAATTCTTTTGATAGATGTCCAAATCTGTATTGGTAAGAGTGAGCTTGGGATACTTGAGTTTTGTTCATTTCACTTGTGATTAGTTTCTCTTCAGAAAAAATAATGAAATGTATATGTCATGTCTTGATTTTGAAAAATTTGGATTAATTTATAGATATTTTGTTCTGTTAGTATTTGTCTCATTTGCATGATAAGTGTGGCATAGGGAGTCAAAGAGGTACAATAACTAATTCAAAATTTGACTTTGAATAATTGGCTAATTGGTAAATAGAATGCAATTGGAGAATTAGACACCCTGTTGTCTTTTTGGCAGATAAATTGTCCTTAAACATTTGGTGACCTAATTGAATTTGACTTTGTTTTAAGTTATAATTAAAACCAGAAATATATACCAAGACTCTAATCTTTTTTGGTGGAGAGTAATATCTTGAAGTCCCTTGGTGAAATTCCCTCTTCTCCCTTTGTTGATTTCTGTAGTCTTACCTCCCTTAAAGGTTAGAAGGAAACACTATGGAGCAGCATTATTGAGCCTTAGGGTAATTTCTTTCTACCTTCAAACAATAGCAAACTCTTCTATTCCTTATTTCTCTAATATTCACCTGTTTTTCATTTTCTGATTCCACTAATCATAGTAAAATGGGAAGAAACAGAGAAGAGACCTTCCTGTATTCTTTCTGCTTCTTACTGAGGACTGGCCTGGCTCTAGGATTCCAAATAGAATGTAGAGAAGGCTGCTTTCTTTCTCCTTATTGGGTTGGTTTCTGGAGCCAGGTAGCAAGATCTGGGAGTTCGAAGGCTAAAGCCTTCTTTCTCAGTGCCTTTGAGGCTCTTTGTCTTTTTCTTAGGGGTCTTTACATATTAACCCTTTAAAATACCCATGCAAAATGACCTGGAAATACCCCTAGATGTCAGGGTACCCACTCTGCCTTTTCAGCTGACCGTGACACTTTTTTTTTTTTTTTTTAAGTAAACAAAGATACTTGAGGCATGTAAGATCTCTGCTAGAGCTGGAAGTTACTTTAAAGATCAGTTTTTCCAAACCCCTCATTTTATGTGTGAGAAAAATGAGACCTGGCAGTTACGGTGATAAGTAGTAAATGGCAAAACTAGAATTTTTGTCTAGGTGCTTGACTAGAGAAACACTTTGCATGCGCCACTGCCCAGTTTGTTTTTGAGTAGATAAGTGCCCATTTTTCTTATCTTCTTTATAAACTTTTATGTCAAGCTTTCTGAATAAATTGAATTTGACAAGGCCAAAATTTTTTGTAGTACTTAGTTGATTAGTTTTGTATGAAAACCTAAATAGTCTGTTGGAATTAAAATCTGTGTTCCATTTTTAGATTTTACAAAACTGATAAAAGACTTAGGATTGTTCACTGAAATATTTATGCTTTGCTCTAAAATTTTTTGTTTTCTAGGCTTACTGTATTTTAGCAGGATCTTTGGTGTCTGAAGGAGGTATGCATTCTCACAAAATACATTGTGATTCCTACAAATTACTTACATTTTAGGAAATTTTTTGGTCCTTGAGGTTCTGAGAATAGTTTTTCCAAACTTAGCCTTTGGTTACTATTTATTTGTATGGTGCTCCATAATGAGCCCTCCTTTAAATATAGGGCCTCTTTAGAATGTAAGAGATCTGAGTGTCTGTTCTTCATTAAACTATAGTAATAATAGTAATAACAAAAAATAATAGCTAGCACTATCTGCTTATGACCCCATATCAATACATGTTAAGTAATATAATGTAGATTGAACATAAAAGAATAAAGGACCGATTAGATTGAGGTGCTTTGCATAATTGTTAGGGAACAGTTTTGTAGCATGATTTTTAAATATTCTCTTTAAAATGCTTCAGCTTTATGACAACATCTAGTTCTTTGCAAAGCAAAATTCTGTGTTCATTCATTATGTGCTAATCATATTCACATGTTCCTTTTTTGGTCTTTGTGTGAAATCTCACTGCATTGTCAACTATCCTGTACTTAAATTTATGGAACATATTTGTAGATTATAAACACAGGCACATTTTACATGAATGTTTGTCTTTTCAGCAACTCTTCTTGTTGCTGTAAATGAACTTCGACGGAGTGCTCAAGCTAAAGGAATATCATTTTACAAATATGGTATGTTTTTTACAAAGTAGATCAGTTATTTCTTTATTCTTCTAATAGCTTAAAATAAGTTTATTAGTGGCTCTGTATTCCTTACAAAGATATGCATAATAATGTACATAATAATAATCTATCATCTATAAGTAAATAGACTTGTTTAAATTAAGCCTTACAAATTTTGACATAAATCCTTTACATTTTTCCATATCTTTTGAGTATTTGTGAAAGTATTAGGAATTTTTGTTTTGCTCTTTTGTATCCCCATGATTCTGTATAGTGCCTTGTACATAGTAAGTGCTTTATAAAATCTTGTAGAATTATAATTGTATAAGCCAATATTTACATTTAAACCAAAAATCTTCTTGCCCAATATGGGGATTTCTGCATATCTTTATAAATATGCTATTCTTATTTGTGCTGCAATTTTAGAGTATGTGTTTAGAATGCTATATCCAGTTAAGAATTTTGAAGGTTTCATTTTTATTTTTCTCATGATTAAGTGGTACAGAGTCGTGATCCCAGCACAAATGTGGTACTATTGGAAGATTCTGCAGCAGTCTTAGGAGTGGCAATAGCAGCTGCTTGTATGGGCCTGACTTCTTTAACAGGTAACTAATATCCTAATTTAAAGATGATTTGATTGAACAGCTTAAAAATATTTTCTAGTATATAAAAAGTTTTTAAGAGAATAGGATGATTTTATTACAGTTTACTAAACTATGTTGTTCAAAGGCAGGGATTTTGACCTAGGGTCCATGGACTTATTTTTAAAGAATAGTTTTATAATTGTATGATTTTACACATTTAAAATCATTTTTCTGAGAAGTAGTCCATATAAGTTTCTCCAGAAGGGTCCATGACACACAAAAAAGTTAAGAATCCTAGATTTTATGGAATGAGGATACTGTTACTAGAGGATTTAGGATCTAGAATCTAGAGTAGATTTAGGAAAATCAGTGTTAGACTTTCAGTAAAGCTGATTTTGTTTTCCTTTTCTTTGTATTGTAAAAGTATATGTATAAGCACGTGCGTACACACACACACACACACACACACACACACACACACACACACACACACACACACACACACACACACACACACACACACACACACACACACACACACACACACACACACACACACACACACACACAAAGTCCAAAACCCTTTAGTGATGTCAGGGTTTAAGATGGTAACTGAATCTAAGCATGTATTTATTAAAGCAAATGTTTTGCTTCATTTTTGGAACTTTGACACATTTTTCCATTAACGAGGGATGCCATGATGATTGATATCTAGTCTTTGTTACTCCATTCTTTCACTCATTATTATTATTATTATTATTATTATTATTATTATTGTTATTATTGTTATTTATTTATTTATTTTTTTTGCTGAGGCAATTGGGGTTAAGTGACTTGCCCAGGGTCACACAGCTAGGAGTGTTAAGTGTCTCAGGCCTGATCTGAACTCAAATCCTCCTGAGCTATTGATCTGTAACTCTAAATCTTGAACCCTCATTCCTCTTCTCCAAGGATGTAGTCATTATATTGACTGTTCTAGTGAAATGCTACTGCTGCTTATCAGTAGGCACTGCTATCTCTTATTCTCTATCCTCAAGTTCCCTGATCACGAGGCCCTACGAGGTCCAACCCAACAACATTGTGCAGGCTAGGCTTCAGAGTATTCATTTTAATATTGCCTGACTTTATTTTATCATCCTGAGATAATCTAATTTGTTATTAAAATATTCATGCTATATTAAACAAAATATTGGTAGCTATGAATGCTAGCATGTAGTAAACCTTTGATCTCATCCTTTGAATATGTTAAAAAATAAATACTTAATGCATCATTTATTGCTGAATAGGCAGCTAGTGTACTACCAGTACACTTGTGTACCTAGTACACTGGATAGTACTGGGCATGGCGTCCAGAAGACCTGAGTAGTTCAAATCCTGCCTTTGACACTTAGTGGCCGTGTAACCCTGACACAGCTCACTTAGTCTCTGTTAGCCTGAAAGCTCTTCTACAAGGGTTGATTCAGAAGCTCAAAATAAAACTGCAACTTCCTTAAAAAATATTCTTATCTATAGTTTTTAAAATCACAGCTTGTTAAAATTAGAAGGGAACTAATAAACTCTTTGTTCTAACCTCATTCTATAGATGAGAAAATTGAGCTTTAAAGTGATGCCAGCTCTCTCAGCAAGTAAGGCATTTAAACATGAAGTAGTGGAGGTTTTTTGACTTGAAAGCTAGTGTTTTAAACAAAAAGTAGTCGGAATGACCAGCTGTTGAGAGCGGAGCTGTAGCTTGTTACTGAACGCAACAAGTCTGTGTCTGGAATACTTTTTTCCACTTGTTTGCCTCTCGGCTTCTTGGGCAAAATCCCACCTTCTCCTTATTCTCCTGTCCCTCCTTCTGTGATTAGCTGCAGGTGTGTGTGTGTGTGTGTGTGTGTGTGTGTGTGCGCGCAAAACACCAAACCTAGATAGGTGTAGAGTACAGATGTATAAAAGCAGGTGCCTAGAGATCTACAGCTAGAAGAGACCCCCCAAAAGCTTCAGAAAAGATTGGAGGAAGGAAATTGGAGAGGTTGTACAGTTTAATAGCCATTGTCATTTTCCCTGGGAATTTATTCAAGTTAAATTTTAAGATCATTCTAAATGTATCCAGCTAGATTTTTATTATTTCCTTTTTCTTTTTTTAAACGTATTCTTTAAGAACAGATATACAGACATTTTTCTTCAGTCTTCATATACCTGTTATTGCTTAGAAATATATCTCTTGCATTTCTAATTAGTTCTGTCTTCATTTACATAGCATGGCTAAATTGAATGAAGAAAACACAAAAATTCTTTTTGTGTCAAATTTTATTTTCATCAGGAAGTCAAAATGTTCCTATTTATGCTGTTTTATCTTATTTTCCTAAAATACCAATTATCAATTGAAATAGTATTTTAAGTGTGAATATTTAGTACCCCACAGTTACCAGATACAATTTAATTTTTTATTGCATTTTTAGAAGTTATTGATAATTTTTATATTCATTTCCTAATATGGTCTGTCAAGTTAGATATTTATTAAAGAATATTAGTAAAGAACTACTGAGAGAATGAATACATTATTAAATTCCCCAACAATTTTACTCATCCTCCTAATATTTAAAGTAATGATCAGCTTCTTTAGTTTGCTTTTCTTAAAAATAGCTGTATCTGAATTTTTCCGTGACAATATATCTATTAAAACACTTTTAATATTAAAATACTTTTGAAGTTTGTTCATCTAATTGTCTTTAGCATATTGAGGATTGGTTTTTAATCCAAATTATCATTTAACCACAGTTTTTAAAAATCTCATAATTTGTCTATGATGAACAGAACTGCTTTTATTAAAGATCTTTTATACTTGACTTTTAACATAATTCTTTTTAGTCGAACCTTTAAGAATTTTTCTTTGCTCTAGTAGTGTGATTATTTCATGTAAATGACATTTTATGGATTAGCTTGCTGAAATAAAAATAGGATGACATTTTCTAAAATTGTGGACTAAAGACAACCTTAAAAGCTGTTGCTAGCTCATTTTGACATGACTTATGTAGAGGTATAGTCAGTACTACAAGATAGGACATTGTCAGTGCTACAAGAGGGGTGGCAAAGGGCTTTGGGAGTTGACAGGAGGAACGGATCACTTCTGTCTTGAGAGAATCATGAAAGACCTCACGGAGGGTGGTGTCCTTTTAACTGAAGCTTGAAGGATAAGTAAGATTTTTAGCCGTGGGGGAGCATGGCCTGGCCTGGGGAGTGACTTCACTAAAGACACAGGGATGGGAAAAACAGAAAAATAAAAGTAAATGATGATGCAGGTTTCCTGGAATGCAAGATGGATACAGATTACTAAGAGCTTAAAACTGGCAAATAGGTTCATCCAGACAGTAGAGATGCTGTAGTTTGGACCGGAGCAGGAGAAAAGCTAGAGGCTGAGATGTGAGCTAAGGGGGGATGTTTTATTGCAGCAGGTTATGCAAAAGGGGGGTCACATCAGTTATTGTTCAGTCGTATTTAACTCATTGTGGCCCCCTTTGGGCCTTTCTTGGCAGAAGTGCTGCTGGAATGCTGGGCCAGTTTCTTTTCCAGCTCATTTTACAGATGAGGAACTTGGCAAACAGTGTGAAGTAGCTTGTCCAGGGTCACAGCGAGGAAAGGGTCTGAGGCCAGATTTGTACTCAGGAAGAGCAGGCCCAGCCCCATATTCACTCTGGCACTCAGCTGCCCGGGGGGGGGGGGGGGGTCACATCAGGAATTAAGAGGGAGATTTTAGCGCTGGAAGTGGGACAAGACCTCATGACTTTTTGGGTCCAAGGAGTCAAATAGAAGAGGAGGGTTTGGTGGGGACACTGAATAAGAAGACAGATTCGGGATTGGACATAATAAGAAGACAGATTCGCGATTGGACATACTTCTTTGAGGGACAAAGATGTCCCCTAAGCCATTGGAAATGCAAATCTGGAGATTTAGGAATGAGGGATTAGATAGAGTTTGGGAGCCATTTATAGATGTGAGAGTGAATGAAGTGAGAGAAAGATGATGTGGAGAGAAGAGATTGGAGATGGAGGCTTCTTGACTGCTTCCATTGAGTGGGACCAAGAAAGCAGTAAAATCTAAAGAGAAGTGGGAAGACAGAAGTGAAAAGAGAACCAGTAGAATTTAGAAGGCGGTAGAAATAGGCAGTTCAGTATTGTCAAGAAGGATGAGGACTAAAGACTATTCATAGATTTAATGTTCTGGGAGGTCAGTGATGAACTTTCATAAAGTTTCAGAGTGGTGTCCAGCAGAAAAGAATTTAGAAGAGTTTAAGGTTATAAAGAAATGGCAAACTTCAATATGGTTTTAGATAACTATGCAGCTTTACTTTTTAGTGCAATTGTACTAAATTTTAGAACTATTTTGAAAAAATCAAAGATTATTAATAAAATAAAGTGCATTTTCTTTCTTTCCATCAAAAGAATTAAATTTACAAGTAAGAATAACCTCACTGATTTTTCCAGCCACAAAAAAATTTGTTTTAACAAAGAAAAATGTCTTTATTGGTTTTTGGTTTTTTTTTAAATATTACCAAAAATCCATAAATTGTAAAAGTAGTCATCTTCTCAAATTTCTGGATTTTCTCATGATAATTTTGTTAGACTGCAAAGGAAGAAAAAGCTATGTTGCTGACAAATATTCAAAGAAATTTTTCACCTTCTTACTATTGTTAATTTTCTTGTTATTTTACCTGAAAGTTTTAAAGCCATGATGCAAGAAATAGGCTGAAAATGATGCATTCTTATAATTCATTTTTGCAAAATTTTTGGAGTTATAGGAGCCCCATTTATAATGAAATTATAACTTTTAGTGAATTTCATTAAAACAGTTTAGTTATCAATAATCACTTAATCAGAAATTAACTTAATGTCACACAATTTCCTATAGCAGCTGTGTAATAGTGGAAAAATCCAGTTAGAAGACTTGGGTTCTGGTGTTTACTAGACACACAACTTAAGCTCTTTGATCCTCACTTTTCTTTGTGAAATGGGAGCACCAACATTTATATCATCCCAGAGATATGAGGAAAGTGGTTTTATAGAACTTACTAAGGCATTTTGTAACTTGTTTGGTCTTTTGTCCCTTACACTCCAGTAACGCATAGAGGAAATTTGTCTATATAAAGTGATAAAAACTAAATTTGCTAACTTCAAGTACATTTTATTTAGGCAATCCACTCTTTGACAGCCTGGGTTCTTTAGGTGTGGGAACCTTATTGGGAGCAGTATCAATGTTTCTCATCTACACAAACACAGAAGCACTTTTAGGGCGATCAATCCAACCTGATCAGGTACAGCGACTAACTGAACTATTGGAAAATGACCCAGCAGTAAGGTAAGAATTTTTTTTTACTAGGTCCAGTAAATTTTATATTTTTAAACAAAGTAAAAAATGGGGAAAAAAAAAAAAAAAAATATATATATATATATATATATATATATATATATATATATATATATAAATCTATATTTTGAACCACTAATTATTACATTTTCAAGGGAGATTATAGAACCTCATTACTTAGAGCTTTTAATAAAATTTTCTGAAACAGTTTAGGTACAACCTTGTTTGAAATCAGTTGACTGTGATAGATAATTTTTTAGTCTTTTAAGAATCCTGATTTTTCTGATTCTGCATTTTTTAAATGAAGAAGTTTTTAGGTGGTATAATGATAGAAGCTAGCAAAACATCTGACTCCATTCCATTTTAACATTTTAAACAATTTAAATTTTGATCCAAACATAAAAAAAAAAAAATCTCCACAGAAATCCTGTTGCCATACCTCATTGTGAAGAGCGTGTAAATAGAACTTGAATTCTAAAAGATTTTTTGGGGGCTGAAAAGGTTTCAGGTCTTGTCCCAATAGTAGAATGTGTTTGGTAGCTAAATGCTGAGGAGTTTATTATCTATTGGTTGGTCACTAAATGATGTATTCTTGGACATGGCAGCCCATGAAGTAGTCAAACAAACAAACAAGAAATGGTCCTGAGTTTTGTATGACCACCTATGCCTTTGTAGTGATCTTGGCAGGGTAGTGTGAATGGTGCCAGTGGGTGATTGGAATCACATATGAACATTAATTTTATTATTGATGCATTAAATATTTATTGATTGTTAAATGAGATGACTTGTCCACTGATCATTTAATTGATATATTGTTTCTAGAAGTGATCTGTATCATTTGTAAATGAAATCTGACAATGTAAGATAATTGTACATATATGAAAGATTGGCTCACAGGTTCTCTTTAGGAAACAAGAGTTGTCAGATTGATTTCATCATGTATGCAAAGGTAACAAATAACATCATTTTGTGGAACACTTGTTCCTCTTGTCTTCCATGGCATAGGTTGAGTAGAGCAAAAATGTAAACAAACAAGTAGCATTATTTCTGTAATGGCAGCTTAGTCAGTAATACATTGTTGGCTGTAAATTGGTTCAGCTGTTCAAGAAAACAATTTGAAAATGTGCAAAAAATGTTACTAAATTATTCATACCTTTTATCCAGTGATCCTACTACTGGTGGGATATACCATTTCCAGACAGCAGTATTTAAAATAAAGCATATGTAGCAGCAGGGGAGAAAAAGGGGGTGTCTATTGATTGGGAAATGGCTAAAGAAAAAATATGAATGTGAAGTGACTCAGAGTGGAGAAAGTAGAGCAGTCCAGTGTAGATAATGATGCTGACACCAAAAAGCAGGTGAGCTCAGGTCTCTCAGGTCTTAGGTCCTGGAGAACCTGATCAGCAAACTTCTTTTGGTGGATAAGTGGGTACTTCGGATGTGGAATAAGCTCTATGTTAGTAGGTGGATTGCTATGTTAACTGACTTAAATGTTTTTCTGCATTCTGAGGAAAGATTCCATTTGGCAAAAAGTATGGTTAAGGGAAAGTAACTATTGTAAAAGCAGCATGTGACAATAACAATTTTCATAAGTTTTAAAAAAGGAATTATAGCACATACACCAGCATTTATTATGGAAGATTTAGAGATAAAGATTTCTTGGAATTGACAAATTTATAAGATTCTCCAAAGCAAGATAGTATGACTTTAATTTAAAGGCGAAGATGGTAAAAAGTTCGACAGAAAATTATGGCACAGAGGAAGAATCAGAAATCAGTGTTTGATATACCAAAAAAAAAAAAAAAATTAAACCTAGGAAAGAATTCTCTTCATGATAAGAACTACTGGAAAAACTAGAAAATTTCTGGCAGAAATTATGCAAAGAACAACATCTTATATTATATTCCACAATAAAATACATACCATGATGTCAAAATGGGTATGTGACATGAATATTAAAAATCATACCATAAAAAACAGAGAAGTAAATCATATTCCTTTTACAGCTTTGGGTAAGGGCTGAACTCTTAACAAAACAAGTATTACATGAGAATAAAAATATTTGCACAAACAAAATGAATACATTTGGGATAATAGGGTTGCAATTGATTGGGGAAAAGTTTTCATCATATTTTTCTGATAAAGGTTTGTAAACAAGATAAGCAAACAGCTAACAAATATATAAAACCAAAAGTTGTTCCCCATTAGGTAAGGAGTCAAAAAATATAAATCAACAGTTCTCAAAAGAATAAAAAAACTGATAACTATGAAAAAAGGATCCATATCACTAATAAGAAGAGAAATGCAAAGCACAACAACCCTGTGCTTTTATCTGACACTCAGCAAATGGACAAAAATAACAAAAAAGGGGAGATTCTCAATTGTTGGAAAGGCCACGTGACAATCTGCTCTCTTGGTTTAGTTATGAATTGGTCTGACCATTCTGAGACTATTTGACTTTAAGGGTCCCTTTGACTTAGTGATTCTAATACAAGGCTTATTATTCCAAAGATAGCTAAGAAAGGAAAAAGACTCAGATACAAAATTATTTGTAGTGGTACTCTTTGATGTGGAAAAGAACTGGAAATAAAGTGAGGTGTCCATAATTTGGGAAATGATTGGGTAAAAATATATGACATGAATGTGATGGAATTATTGCATGAAATGAAACGTTGAAAGTGATGAATTCAGAAGACTTGTTTGAATTTACGTAAGGAATTTATTCGATAACATTGTAAAGCAAAACAACTTAGAAGACTTAAGAAATTTAATCAACACAATGACCAATTCAAAACTCCAGAAAACAAATGATGAATCATTCTTTCTCCCTCCTAACAGAAATGATAGACTCTAGGGGCAGACTAAGGCATTTTGTGAGACTGACTATATGTATATTTTCTTTGCTTAACTATGCTTTGTTGTTATAAGGGAGGATATTTATCATTAATATTATTTTGGGGAGAAAATTAGGATTGAGTAATAATAAGCCAAAAAGAAAGGAAAGAAAAAAGTCATTATTGAAACATTTGTAAAGTACACAGAGAAGTAGAAAGTTCAGAAAAATTTCTACTAACAAGAAAGTTAGTATTGGACAGTAATATAAATTTACCATGTTACCATGTTAAATTTATTGTATACTTAAAAAAATCTTAAGTGTGCCTAAAGGAGATATTCATAATTTTGTATGCAGTTCTCTTTTTGTTTATGGAAATGATCATATTTGCTGTTGCCTGTCAAGTTCATGAGAGAAAAGATATTTAAAATGTCTTTCAAAAGAACTCATTAGGAGGAGAGAAGGGAGCTTGAAAATACAACTTCCTTTTCATTGAAATTCAACAGTAAATTTTAATGTTAAAAAAACATTTCCAGAGTGGCATAGTTAAGTGGTCTAGGAGACTGACATTTATGGTCATCTCAAAACATCTTAGATTTTTACTCATTAAAAATTAATTCAATTCAGTAAATATCCATTGGGTGCCTACTGTTTCAGGCCTCATGCTCAGGCTCAGACCAACAGCCCCTGTCTACATGCAGCTGAAACAAGGGCGTGATGTTTCATGGGATCCAAACTAAGCGTAGCTTCCAATGGAAAATGAAGTGACCTGGAAAGCCCTGAGTTTGGAGAGTTGGAATGAGCTTATTGCCTGACCCTCCAGCCCTGTGGTCAAAGGAGTGAATGGCCCAGGAAGGTGGGGATCAGAACTGAGTCAGTGTGAGATTTCGGGTGTCAGCTTGGCCTATAGACAACGGAAAGAGCCTCTGATGGGGCAGAATGTTTGTGAAACGTGAATGTGCCTTTCTTTTAGGAAAGGGATTCCACCATAAGTTCTAAAGTTCAAAATTTTATAAGTGAAGTTAATTTTGAAGGAAATAAAGCATCTCAATTTGTGATAACAAATAAATTGCTTTCTGTTCTGAATTCTGTCTGTCCAACTTTGATGTATATGCAATTACTTAGATGGTTTGAGAATGGTTTGTAGATGGGAGTTGTATTGTGTTAAATTCAATATTAGACTTGATGACTTAATCAAAATGAAAAAATCTATGATAGTACCTCCAGGAAATCCAAATAATTACAGTGTAAAATGTTGAGAGGCTCTTTGTAATGGTGTAGTGAGAAAGCACTTCTAAGTAGATCTTCAGCACACATGTTTTTAAGGTGGTGAAATCAATGAATATAATTCAGTAAGAAGACCTGGCCCTGTCATGCAGCTTTTCTTGTTGTTTATGTCACAAGACAGATGATAATAGGCACTATTTCAGCTGTTAGAATTGCCTTATTTTTCTGGTCTTTTTTTTAAACCTAGTTATAAAAAACTAAATTGAAAAAAAATCAATATTTAGTAAACTTATTGAATTAAAAGACAGGATAAATTTGATAATCTGTGGCTAAGAATCAAGATTTATGAGTTTATTTTAAAGAGGGAGTGAATATATGCTTCAAAGGTGGTTACAAGTATATTTTTGTGTTCTTTTATATCTGAATTTAGTCTGCATGTATATGGATATGAGGTTAAAAAGGTACTTTAGAACATATGCTAATATTATTTATAGATATTTGTTTTAAAAAGAGCAAAAACTATTTTAGGGTATTGTATGAAAAATGATTGAAATATTTTATGTACAATTTTTAATTCAAGTAAGATTTTCTTTTCTGAGGACCCTTTATAACTTGTTCAGTGATGAATATTAAATCATCCGTTCTTTTTCTCACCCTAGATATCTGGTCAGTGTAGCATCCACCCCCCACCCCCCCATTTTTTAAAAACAGATAAGACAGTTTGAGCTCTGCTGTTCAATAACTTTCTCAGAAGCAAATCATACCCATGACCAATCCAGTAGTACTATTTAGATATATTGTCATCTAGCTTTTCTGTTAAGTAGGTTGTACAAACCTTCAATGTTATGCTATATAAGGAATATATATTTTTGAAAAAAGTAAAATTAAATAAAATTTGAAAAAAAGTAAATTAAACTCACTTTGAACCTTTGAAGTTCTAAACTCTCTGTCCCTCCCCACCACATAGTGAAGATCACGTGACACAGATAGTTGCTCTCTCTGTCAGATCGTACTGTGCAGACTTCTTTCTCTGGAGGTAGAGAGCAGCTCCTTCCTAGGTTCTTCTTAGTCCATCTGAATATGTATAATGCTCAGAGAAGTTGAGTCCTTCACAGGTAGTCTGCAAGCCCTATCCAACATTCTCTTGGTTCTGGAATACTGTCTTAATTAAGTTTTCCTCCAAAAGACTCCTCTTCTTTCCCTCTCAGACTTTCCAGTGCTAATGAGCAAGATCTCCTAGGCCTCTGTTAACAAACATAGACAGGGTCAAAATATGTGTGTGTGTTTGTGTGTACGCGCGAGCACGCGTGCGTACAAGTGTGTATATGAAAGGAAGTGACCTAGAAGAAAATGAAATTTTAAAGAGATGTCACTTTGTGGATGCCCTGGATAGAAAGTGGGACTTGGGAAAGACATGGGTTCAAATCCTGCCTCTGACCCATCAGCAAGAGGAGGTGTAGCAACTTTTAAGATAAAATCCCCATGCACTTAAACAAGTTCATTCTGGGTTATGTGCAAGATCTGTGCAAGTAGTTGGATAGATCATCACCAAATCTTTTAAGTCTCTACCTATGCAAAACTAAATAAACAATATATATTTTTTAAAAAGTCAGAGCACTTGAAAATGAAAAAATGTCAAAGGGTACTTATCAGTGAGTGCCATCATCCCCATCAAGTGACTCATCATCAGGGAAAAGAGAATTCTAGGTTTATAATTAACCAATTATCTTTTAAAAGTTTATGTTTCTAAGTATGTGTATATGTTTGCTTGCTTTTAGGGCAATTCATGATGTTAAAGCCACAGACCTGGGAATGGGTAAAGTAAGATTTAAGGCTGAAGTAGATTTTGATGGGAAAGTTGTTACACGGTCTTATTTGGAAAAACAGGACTTTGACCAGTTGTTGCAAGTAAGTTACTTTAAAATTCTCACATATCTACTTTTTTTCCTTATGATCAAATATATTTTAAGAATTAGAAATAAAATTTTCCTTTCTTTTAGAATCTCAAATCCTTCCAATTCTTAAGCTTAAAACAAAAATTTGATAGATGGCAGTTCACTTACAATTTAGGTAAAACACGGCATCCTTGGGGCTGGTAGTGAAGATATCCTAATGAAATTATAGAAAAAACTTGGAGCACAGTAGAGGAAAAAAGACAAGGCAGACTACTACCTTTCCTCATAAATGGTACAAGTAGACTCATGGACTCTAGAGCCAGAGAAGAAAGGCTCTTTGTGGGGATAGGATAGAAATGGAACCTAAAGGTATCATTTCATTGATGGAACAAGCTTCTGAAGGAGAAAATTCTGTCATTGCAGCTTGACACCTTCTCTGTAATGTATATAATCTTAGAGAGCTGCTTCCAGCACTAAGTAGTCTGTTTTTTAAAAATATAAGATTGATACCTAGAATTTGATTCATTGACTAGTTATGTTTTAGTTTTATTCCTTTTTTTTAAAAATTTAAAGCATATTTTCCTTTGTGTGCTATGGAATACAGAGGATTTTGTAATCACAGAAACAAAAAGTAAAGGACTATTGTTGAAAGAACAAGGAAGGGATAGTTGCCTTTTTAAAGCAAGTGGCAAAAGTCTGTTTGCCACATGCCAGGATAATAAGCGGGCCAGTTTTCATTACTGTGCCCAGTGGAGAGTTGTTGACTGGCTCTCGCTTTTGCTGGCCCTACTTAGAAGATGGAGCAGATTAAGTATATCCTTCTTCCTGATATATTAAAGCAGATCGGAGCCTTGGTTTAAAACATATAACAGATGTTGATCCCTGCTTTATAGAATAAAAGGACACATTATATGCTGAAAGATGAATAGATTTTTTAAAAAGCTTTTTATTTTCAAAACACATGCATAGATAATTTTCAACATTCACTTTTGTAAAACCTTGTCTTCCAAATTTTTTCTCCTTCCCTTCCCTCCATCCCCTCCCCTAGACAGCAGGTAATTCAATATATGTTAAACGTATACAGTTCTTCTAAACGTAATTCCACAATTATGCTGCATAAGAAATATTGGATCAAAAAGGAAAAAAAATAAGAAAGAAAACAGAATGCAAGCAAACAACAAAAGAAGTGAGAATGCTATGTTGTGATCCACACTCAGTCCCCACAGTCCTCTCTCTGGGTGCAGATGGCTCTCGATGAAATAGATTCTTGAGAATTAAGCAAGAATAAAAATTTATATTATTTCGAATTTATTTAGTATTTAATGTATTATACATGCTTACATACATACATATATGTATATGTTATGTATATATATATATGTATATATATATGTGTATGTATATATATATGTATGTATATATATATATACATATATATATATACATACACACACATATATATATATATATATATATATATATACATACACACACACACACATATATATATATATATGTATGTATATATCTTGGTTTTTATAAACTCCCTAATTTTCCTTATCCTGATCGATTTTTTAATTAAAAATCATTTATTTTAGCAAACTGGTTTTAGCGTTTTTCTAGTGTATTTTGTGAGAGTAAATTTTTGAAATAAGCGTTTCCTTGGGTAGGCTTATTTGTTGTGGGAAGATCTTATAATTATAATTTGATTTTTTTTTTTTTTTTTTTTTTTTTTTTGATGTGACATATGTATAGATATGTTGTTTAAGAAAGAATCATGCATTTTTGGTAGCTTTCCCTTCTCTCCTTACAAGTGTACCTTTTCAAAGTATATCCCCCTAGTCTTCTTTCCTATAATTTTCTTTTGCAGGAAATTCAGGAAGTAAAGACTCCTGAAGAATTAGAAATCTTTATGCTTAAGCATGGTGAAAATATTATTGATACTCTAGGAGCTGAAGTAGACCGACTTGAGAAGGAGCTGAAGGTAAGATGTATTTAAGAGTAGATACTTAGCAATCTTGAGTTTGGATTAAAAAGACCTACGTTCATTCCAGTCCTAACCACCATTTAATTAGCTGTATCACTGTGGACAAAAGACTTCCTCTTTGCGTCTCAATATATTCATCTGTTAAATGAGAGGCTTGGATGAGGTGATTTCTCAAGGGTCTTCCATCTCTAAATCCTGTGATGCTTCTGAGACATCTGCAGATTGTGGTCCATTCTTTCCACTTTCTCTTAGGTCATTTTTGTAAAAGTTCTTCCATAAATCCTTTACAACATGTCTGGGCAGGGTGCTGATATCATTCTTCTCGATTCTTGAGGCTTTGGGAACATTTCTCTCTCCTTATCCCTTTGAATGATAGTTTTGTTACTCTCTTGAGGACTTATATCCTATACCGTCTGTCCTTTGGGGTGACCTCTGGTTTGAATTTTCCGAGATCCTGGGTTTGCAGGCTTAGAATCTTTATGGGAAATGAAGTGGCAGTAGTTTCAGGGAGGAGCGAGGGTCCTTAAATGCATTCTGTACCTTCCCCAAGCTGTTATGTCTGCCTCCCTTTGCCGCCCTCCCTTCAGTTCTGTGTCCAGCTGGGAGCAGGTAGTGTGGTCCAGGGCAGGGGCCTGCTCATTTGCCTCATGAGATTGCTACAAAGGTATCTGTGAACAGGCCCCTTGAGAAGATGCCGTTGATAAGGAATTTCCTATTGGACCTTGCCCTGCCAGGGTTGGCCATGACCCACAGAAGTGGTCTTTGACAATGATGAGATCACAGATCAAGTGCTTGAGGTTTAGCTGGGCCAACACCCACATTTAACAGCTAAACCGAGTGATGTAAACCGAGTAAACATGACTGATCCTGGGCTCCACTGTGACCTAAGTCAGAGTCACATGGAAGTGTTCTGACTCCAAATCCAGCACTTTCCCCTCTGTGCTTTATAGGTCAAAGTTCTCTGAAAGGTACACCTGTTTTCTCTCTTACTTGATATCAGTATATGGGCTGACAGAAAAAAGTTATCTTTTTTGGTGGCTCCTATCAAAGAATGTTAAAGGATCTTTAAAGTGTACAGAGGGTATCTTATCAGAAGAGAGGCTTTCTTTTCCTAACTTGCCCCCTCCCTTTTTTGTAATTAATATATAGTAAATATAGTGGTTTCTTGTATTCCTGACACTTGTTAGTCATTTATATAGAAAATAATTTGCTATAACCTCCTGGTGTTGTTTTTTATTTTATCAAGGATACCTTCAATAAATATATCCTACAGAAAGATATTCTTTCATTGGTGATCTCATTAGCTACCATAGATTGAATTATCTCTATGCTGATAATTGTCCAATATACTTATTCAGCGCTAACCTCTCTCCTGGCTTCCAGTCTCATTTCCCAGATGAATGTCTTCAACTCAGCACGTATCCAAAATTGTACTCATCATCTTTCCTGCCTAAACCTTCTCTTCTTTCTAACTCTTTTATTACTGTGAAGGGGTGCCGCATCCTCCCGGCTCACCACCAGGCTTCATCCTTCACTCCTCACATTTGACCCCTATGTCTTGGCCAAGGCCCCCTTCTCATCTCTGACACCACAGCCTGAGACACAACTTGTCCCTTCCCACCTCTTCCTGGGAAATCTGCCTGCTTCAGGGCTCTTCCCCCTTACCTCTCTTCTGCAGTCCAGTTGTGCTATCTTCCTCGACATTCATCTCACACAGCAATTCAACTGAAACTCAATAGAAGTGATCAAAGTACCTTAAAAAAACCTGACAGCATATACAATATTCCACATCCATGGACACCCCTGTTGAACCCAACTTCTTTGAAGTAATTAGAGTGGGAGTGGGGAAGGAGAGCTTTTCTTTGAGGATAAGCTTGATCTTTATAATTTTGTACCATTTATTTTTAATTTTTTTGATTTTTTTTTTTTTTTTCTCACTTAACTTTGTTATCATTGTTTCCTTGGTTCTAGTTATTTCACTTTTTATTCGCTAATATAGATCTTTCTCTTTATTGATCATTTTTGTCTTTTCTTACAGCACAGTCATTTTTCATTATATTTATGTACCTCAGGCGTTAGGAACTTATATTCTTTTTTTTTTTTTTTTTAAACTTTATGTCCTTTAATTTTTTTTTTTTTACTTTATTTTTAAAATTAATTTATAATTATAACTTTTTTTTTTGACAGTACATATGCATGGGTAATTTTTTACAACATGATCCCTTGCACTCAATTCTGAGGAACTTATATTCTAATGAAAAAGTAGAAATATAGATCAGTATTTGTTGATGTCTTATCATTTCCTTTAAAAAAAAATTCATCTGTGATTTTCCCATTTTGTTGGTGGTGTTTACTTTTTATTGAAATATCTTGAAAGTTCATCCTCAAGAATTTAAAAATGGTGTCACCTCCATTCCGCCCATAGCATCAATAATAATAGATGGCATTCATTATGTGCTTTATGTTTATTAGCTTAGTTGATCCTTAATCCCCCAAGACTTGATTTTACAAAGGAGAAGCCAAATCTCTAACTTGTCCATGAATGCTATAACGTGATTCAAACCTATTTATCTCATAACTTCATATTATCTTTTTGCCTGTATTTATCATGAGTGCTGTAGAGTGAAGTAATTAAGTGTTCCCTATTTCTTGTTGCCTTTGGGCACAATCAGCCAATTCCAGCAAGTCTTTTATTTGCCTTTCCACAAGAGCACTTCTGTTTCATTGCATCTTCACATCTTCTGACTTATTTATAGACTGTCAATATGGATATGGCTAAATTTTTCTAGTAGTGTGTCAACTTTTAAGCCTCTGGACAGTTTTCATTTAGAATGTCGATCGTTAAATGAAAGCTTTTATAGATGTTTTAAAATCTGTGTTTTTATTTTCACCTTTTGACCTTTTCCCACTACTCTCCTATTACTTCTGTAAACATGGAACAGGACTTTGTAGGCTTCAAAGGTTATTTGGTCTTTTTATCTGTTCCATCATAAAAATTTTCTTTACAAATGAATGATATTTTCATATTTACTTGAGAAATGTAAAAATATCTTTAGATCGATGTTAGTAAAATATTAGAAAGGGTAAAATTTGACTTTGAAAACATCATTAATATTGCTTTTATTTCACTTGACATGGTTTTTAATTTTACAGTTTGTCTCTGTTCACTTGGAAAGCATTACTACTTATTCATCATAGTATCATTGAAATACCTGATTAATTTTTCTGAAATATGGTCCAATGATCTCATTTATGAACTTGAGTTTGAGGATAGGTGTAATGAGAAACAGCTTTCAAAATGGTTTTAAAATTATAGTTAATATTTTATGAGAACATATTCCCCATGAATGGTAGATTACTATTCCAGTGTTTTTAAAAAGGATTTTATTCCAAGCTAAAAGGGGCAAAGTAGTATATGAATAACCTGGTTCTTGTTTCTTAACACTGAGGTGTCATGGGGAGTGATCTCCAGCAATGTAGATTATCATTCATCCATGCCTGCTTTTATCACATACAACTCTTATCGATAAGCTCTCTGAAGTTTGCCATGGGCAATTTACCCAGTAAGCTGCAGCTTTTCTTCACCTCCTCCCAATATCATGAGGGTGCCAGTGGGACACACTGGTTGCCCATCATTTTTCTGTCATACCGTCTACCCTGTCTTTTCTTTCTGCACTACAATTAATTTTCTTCTTCTTTTTTTTTAATGGTTTGATTAAAGCTTTTTATTTTCAAAACATATGTATAATTTTCAACATTCACCTTTGCAAAACTTTGTGTTCCATTTTTTCCTTCCCTTCCATCCATCCCCTCCCCTAGATGTCAAGTAATCCATTATGTTAAACATGTGCATTTCTTCTGTACATATTTCCACAATTATGTTGCATAAGAAAAATCAGATCAAAAGGGGAAAAAAATGAGAAAGAAAATAAAATTCCAGCAAACAACAATAAAAAAGTGGAAATACTATGTTATGATCCATTCTTAGTTCCCACAGTGCTCTCTCTGAGTGCAGATGGCTCTCTTCATCACAAGACCATTGGAAATGGTCTGAATCACTTCATTCATACAATTAATTTTCTGATGACATTCTTTGTTCCTGTTCTTTGGAACTTAGTAAGGTCCAAGATTTTTTCTACTCTTGGTACTTTCATTTTTTGTAAGTGCCTTCAGGTTCATCCTTCATAATCTTTATGGTTGTAACACATCACTTCTATAACTCTGCTTGATCCAGTGCAGTTGTTTTTACTGTCTTTATCTCCTTTTGTACCATTTCTTCTTGTTCTGTAAGCATCTAAGGCATTGCGATGATAAGGTCAAGTGACTCAGTTGTCCATAGCTTTTGTAAACAATCTCAATGTTTCTTCTGTTTTCTTCTTTCCCCTCCCCCCTTATATGCCCTTGGTATGATTTTGCTTAGTTAGATTTCTTGCTACACTTTCTGTAGACTGGCTTTATACCCTTCATTGCTTCTTTCTGCTTTATCAGATGATAGTACTCATAATCATCCATCATCCTTCTTGGTAAGATTTTACAGATGACTTAATATTTTAAACTGACTTGGCCTTTGGCAGCCATCTCTCTCCACTTGACAAGTAAGCTAAATGTTTGCTGACTAAGGTTTTTTCCTCAAGCATTTTTGATCTCTTTGTTGGGGGAATTAATTTACATTGGTTTAACTTCTGATTGAATTTATTACAGCTAGTACTGATATAATTTCTATTGTTCATTTCCCATTTTTTATTTCAATAACTTGTTTAAATAAGTCAGGGCTAAATCATTCCTATTCTTCTTGATTATTACAAATTCTTATCTTACTCTGAATGTGGTCTGACTGTGCCCAGGAATTATTCTCAAATCCACAAATTTTTTTCCTTATGTCTTAATATCTTCTGGTAATAGTATTTTTTTTAATTTAAATTGCAACTTCTGTTCCTACTTGAATTTTCTTTTCCATTAGAATCAAGCTGTGGATGATCTTAATAAAATAAATCCAACAGAATTGTCTGGCAGTGAATTCAGATCTGGCCTAGTAGGTAAAATGTGGTATGATGTATGATCATCTCTGTGTAAGAAAGGTTAGAAACAAATTGTCTTGGATACTTTGCCAGCAAGAAGAGAGGATATGTTTGAATCTGTTGGAATTTGTTCACTTAAAAATAGGATTAATTGGCTACAAAAATTAATAGGCCTTCTTCAAATTGAGTCTTTTTATTATATCCTTTTATTGGTGAATCCATCTTCACGTGGACATATGTGCAAATAGCACTTACAGGGATAGAGACTGAATCTGTGATTATGTTATATGATTACCCAGGTGCACCCAATGCAGCTTAGCATGTTGTAAAGGTGATGAGAGCTTACATAATTTGCCTGAGGTCACAGAGCCAAGACTTTAATTCAGATTTTCCTTGCCTGTCCTACAGAAATAAACTCAGAATGATTTCTAAATGACCCCCAATTTTCATCCTTTTTGTTAGCATGGTACCCAGATATTTGATTGGAAGCATAGAATGCTCAAAGAAGGGGCTCCGCTCCTGCTTTGAGTTTAATCTTACTCTGAAAAGATGAGATGCTAGGAATGTTTTTAGTAGATTCCTGTTTCCCATGGGAATACATACACACGTAAATTCATACACATGTATGAATATGCTGCATTTCACACAGATCCTCTTCACTTTAAGTTTTTAAATTTATCTTAAAACAGCTTCCCTTCCACTTTGATGATGATGATAATTGAAAGGTATAGAACACTTTATGGTTGTTGTTAAGTCATCTCCATGACTCCATTTGGGGTTTTCTTGGCAAAAATATCAGTTTGCTATTTTCTTCTCTAGCTCATTTTCCAGATGAGAAACTGAGGCAAAATTGGGTGAAGTGACTTCTGGCTAGTAAGTGTCTGAGACCAAATTTGAACTTCCCCTGACTTCAAGCTGAGAACTATCCACTGGGCTACTTTTTGAGAGAGTTACATTTAAAAACTATTTGAATGGATAGCAGAGAGGCTGGCAAATAACCTCATAAAAATTCCTGTGATAAAGCCAAAGTTGGGAGCCAAAGACTGTCTTACAGAAGAACCCAGAGTGATGGAACCACTGATTTAACTTTTTTTAAAAAGTTCATAGATGATCCACTCATAAAGGCATCTTTTTTCCCTTGAAAATGTTCTTTGGCTCATGGATATGATATTTATAATCAGTATTTTAGAGACATAGTCTCAATGAGACTCAAAACAAAAGTCTTTTCTCTTTAATTATGAATAATATGGTGGGTTTTTTTTCTTTTTTTCTTTCTAGAAACTAAATCCTGAACTACGACATGTAGATTTGGAAATATTATAAATTAGATGGAATCTCCTTAGTGAACACTCTTGGAAACAGTTTTGTCCAGAACTAAGAAAACCACAGTGACATCAGCACCTTACCTCCTCTGCCAGCTTTCCTTATGCCGAGGGAGTCAGCACAATGCCGAAGACATTTTGGGGAAAGAATCTTAAGGGAAATATCTTCTATGAATGAGCAATCTAACTGGCCAGAGAACTAAAACTGCTTATTGTTTCTATGTGAGAAATACTACAAGTTAATTTGAAAAATCATGTTTTTTTTGTGTTTCAGTAGATGCATTTTCATTTTTTATTCTTAGTTGCCCATGTTAGCCTTTCACTTTGTATAGTATTTTGCAATCATGTTTTTTTTCTCTTTCTTTATACTAGTAAACATAGATGGAGTCTGTAGGATTATTATTTATAATATTGAGGTTAGTAAATGCTTTACTCTGTCACAGCTTCCCAGTCCTGACCATAATGACATCTTCTAGGTGAGAAGTGTGTAGTTCTTTCTCTTTGTGAAATGGTACTTGGTGTCTCCCTTTGCTTACAGAGCTTAGAATTTCATTTCTACTTGCTTAGTGATTCTTGACCTGGCTGCTGACAACCAACTTTTTTTTTTTTTTTTTTAAATATGGTGAACTGTACATGCTGGGTCCAGGGGTGATGTAGTTACTGGGCTGAATGAAGGCATTCTTGATAGAATATCCAAGAAATGGTAGAGCCTCTATTTTTCTTTGTAGTAATTCTTTTTTTTTTTTCCTTCATTTTTAGTAATATTTATTAATATAAGGAATTGTAACATGTTTTGGGGAATTTCCTAGAAACTATGGACTTGTGGTGGCTGCTTTTTTTTTTTTCCTTTTCAGTAATAACCACAATATGTATTTACTAGGAGAGAAAGTATATATCAAAGTTTTAATGTTCTGTAAACTATATTAGAAATATTTATAATTTTACAGACAGGAAGACATTTTTAATTTATTTAAGCAGAGGCACAACTTATGTAAATCTGAATCGTGGATTATTTTTTATTTTAAATTGAGCCCCTCACCTGTGAAGTGAAACTTCTTATCCCGAAAACTGTGAGTGACTGTCATAATATTGTTTGCATAAATTAAGATACCCGAATTGTGGTTTTCTAATATTTACCAAATGGGCATTCAGCACAGCAAGATTGGTAATAACAGATAATTTAAGCAAATAATTTTCTAATGACTTTGTATGTTGTTGAGGTAAGGTGGTATAGTTTACTAATTGGAAATTGAATAAAAACTGAAGCTGTGTATCTGTTCTCCAAAACAACCAACTCGATATGCACTTTAAAAATTGAGAGGTAAAAGTGAGTGTTGGCCCATGGAAGGCTTGGGACAAAGTGAAATTATAATAGTGATTCCATTGCTAGATAAGCTGGTGCTTTGAAAGAAAAGTATAGCACATGTTTGAAATAGTTTCCAAAAAAGTTATTTGGATTAAAATCGGTGAATTACAGCAAGTTATAGCAGTTCTGGAGACCAAAACATTGATCCAGTGGTTTGCAATGATATTTTTAATCCTAAAATGTCATTTACCAGGAATTATAAGAAATTAAACTGGTATACATTTTTTGACCATTAGTGAACATTGTGTATGCTATGAATTTTAAGTGATATGACATTCCAAAATTTTTTTTTTTTAGGAGCATGAAATTGCACATAATGTATATAATTTTATACCATGTTCATATGGTATCAGATTCTTTGACCCCATTTTTGTTTTTTCTGGTTTTTTTTTTAATTCTAATTTCCACTCTCCTCTCTTTCTCCATGCCTCCCACCAGCTAATTGTTGTCCTGTGTTAAGTGCCATCTGCAAAGAAGCTGGCTGTAATCCAACTTCTATTATAATTTACAAAATTTAACAGAACTAAACATTAGAATTAACCCTTTAAAAATAAGTAAAAGCTCAAGAATGGCATGTAGAAGTTGCTTAGATGACATTTTAGATTCTTTGAAGGTCCTACTACAAAAAGATGAGAAGTGGTATTTTGATTCTTGGATAACTTTTTGTTTTAATCTGGTTTTGGTTGATGTTACACCTCAACATTTTCGTGTTGGTGTTAATGTACTCATCATTGGAGAGCATTAATGATTGAAGGCTGTCACTACTTTTTTCTTTGTTTTTTTTCCCCTCTATTTTCAGGTGGTTTTAAATAAAATTTTATAAGAACAATTTTGAATATTTAAGTATTTAGTAATTTGAGTATTAGAATTTGGTACCAGGAAACCTTAAAAATCACTTTCTCTAAATCTTATTATCTTCATTTTAAGTTTTAAACAAATTAGAATTATATAGTCAGAGAATTGGAATTCTTATAAATTGAGAGATATATAGACAATAGGATGTCTTTTTTTTTTTTTTTTTTTTTTTTAACCTAAAAATGCTTCCAAAGTTTTAGGTTCCCATCAGCTTAACTGAGAAGAACTTAATACTACATGTGAATAATTTGAAGAAATGTCACCTATAAGATAAAAGTTACAAAATATTCATTATCGGGAGGGATATGAGCAAAATAGATTTAATACCTTCAATGTTAATGTACCAATATTAATGTACCAGTTATGATACACGACATAATATGTGTGTATTTGTCATACACATGCATATTTTTTATAAACTTGGTAGTATGTGACATCAGTAATCTAAAATGAGAGATAGGGATTATTCAATTTTGCTTGTAGTTTTGTTTAATTATATGAGCCAAGTCATTCAAGAGTATTTGGATTTTGAGGCAAACCCCAAAATTTTTTTTTTGAGATTTATTTTCAGCATTATAATTCATATTTCCCATCAGATTGTGCAGACTGTCTTAAAGAAGAAAAGATGCTCCTTAGATGTCAGTGATTAGAGTCAAGTAGAACAGGTCTTGCATTGTGCATTGAAGAACAGTAAATTAGACATGGGTAGGCAGGGCGTTCTAGCTGCAAAAGGTTCTTTATTCCTGAGTAGCTTGAGCTGACATCTGGGAACTATCATTAAGAATGGCATAGTTTTTCTTAACTCTTACGAGTTCTTGAGAAATGGCATGATCTTTAATCATAATCTTTAATGTAAGAGTGTACATTTCTACACTATGGTAATAACAAACTTATTTTAAATGGACTATTCAGCCTAATTTTGATTATAGCTTTTAAGACAGCATCAGAAGCACTAGTCTCTTAAGATTCTGGAGAGAGATATGGTATCAAAATCATTAAATATCTGCCAACATTCGGGTCAGGTTTCCCAACGTTATGAATAAAGCTAAACAAAATGACTAAGTTGTCCCAAGTGTAAAATTAATACTTTACTAGGGATTATGATCTATGATCTTTATTGATGTCTTTTCATCATTCAGATAATGATTTCTACTTCCATTTTAAATTTTATAAAATTTACAAGGAAATTGTTTTGAGGTGTCAAAAGTTGGGTACTACAGAAACCTTACAAAAACATTTCAAGTGTACATTTTAGTCCTCATGCAGAAAATGTGATGATTTAGCATTTTATTGTGTGACGATCTCCAATATGCTAAACCATCAGAAAGGAGTGACACAAAGAGTTAAAGGTAAACTGGATACACTTGATTCCGAAGGCATTTCCCATGGATTTGTTAATCCCTATCCTTTTGAATCAAAGCTTTGTAAGGCACTTATATAAAAGGTTTGTCTAAAAGTCTTTATTTTGCAAACAAGTTCACTACCATATCTAAAATCTGGTTTTGTGGAGAAGAGACAATTCTAATTTCTCTTAGTTTGTATTTCATCCATTTGATGTTATTGGTAAAAATAAGTTGGCCATGATGCTTTTTTTTCTCAATAAATGTCATATGCAAATAAGAGGAGTCAACATTTTGATTTGGAATCGGAAAAACAGTAAAGTGTATATTGAACTCTTGTATAAATCGTATGATAACGCACTGATCTCATCTGTTAGTTTCACATGCCTTTTAACTAAGAATCACACATATATTTGTGAGTGAAATTCAGTGGTTTGTAAGGATTTGTGGTTTTCCTCCTGCAAAACAAAATATTGTAACTAATCATGGAGAGGCTTTATGGCTATTTTATGAGTCAGAAATACTGTTATTTATGCACATAGTCATCAGCACAGCATTGTGAGCTTGGAAGGTAATTTCTTAATGCATTACTTTTGCATTTTGAGAGGTCTTTAATAGTTGTAACTTTATTTTCTATTTTGAGATACATCTAGACAGCTAAAAGATAGAAAATATAGATGATATGTTTTACAGAAACCCTTAATACACAAGAGTGCTTTGAGTTTGAATTTTATTTTTTATGTTTAAGGCAGACCTTATTAGAATAATTTAAAGTAATTCAAGGTTTGGGGAAAGTACAGTTGTCTCCTAAAGTTGCAACACAGCTGGTTGAAAAGAGGAACGCCACAAGGTATTATTTATATATTAGAAAACAGGATTAAAAGGCGAATATATGTAGCACCTTCTTTTATTTTTAAATGCTTAGACTTAAGTAGAAAGGAGAAACAGGATAGTAAAGAATTGGGAACAGATCATTTCCTCTTTTTTTGTAGTTAAGATAACCAACTATATTGCATTATTTTAAGTTATGCTTATGTTTTCTCATTTGTAAAATAAGGTGTTGAACTAGATTATCCGTTCAACCTCTGAAACATCTTGGATTAGTTATTTAAATGTGGGAACCAGCAGTTGGAATACCTGGGAACACTTGTAAGCTTAAAGCAATGTTCTTTTATATCAGAAATACATCAGATGGCTAGAAAGCTCTTCTCAGACTCAGTTTTAGATGAAGTTCATCTTATTTATGTGGTGGTTCAGTGAGCAACTGACCCTTAAGGATGTGGATCTGGAATGGACTAGGTAGAAGTAACAGGAGGGAAGGACAGGTTGTTCTTGGTGCAGTAGAGATGTTCCTAAAACGTTACATGCGTGTTGAACATTTCCAAGTCAATTCATGAATTCCTGACTATTGAAAAGAATTCTTCTGTAATAATAATAATAGGGAGCTGTTATGTCACTGGCTAGGGGACTTCTTGATCAGGAAGTCCCCTCTCTCCGTATGGTTCAGCACCTGTTCTGCAAGCTGTCTTAGTGTCTGGAGCAATGAGAGATTAATTGACTGCCCAGTAATAATATTTATATCATTTTTAACATTTGTGTAATGCTTTAGTAGTATTACCTCATTTGATCCTGATAATCTGTAAAGAAACTGCTGTTCTCCCCATCTGACGGATGAGAAAATAGGATAATTGATTGTATAGGTAGACAGCCAGGGTTATATATAAACTCATTATTAGACTTCAAAGGTAAGTCTTCCTGACTCTTAAGACCAGCACTACTTCTACTATACCTGCTAACTTAAAGCAAATAGACATCAGCATCTTTGCTCCCAGGTGAGTCCCCATTCTGAGGAATGGAGGGGACAGTTAACTTGGGGGCAATCTGGGGGCCTCAGTCACTGGGACCCTCAACCAGGAATTCCAAAGAGACCCCTCCCCTGAGTCTCGTCTGTGCCAGTCTTGGGTAGCTTTGAAACCCGTGCTGAAACCCTGCCATCTTAGAACCAGTTTGTTTGTGGATCGGGTAAGTGGTGGTCTTACATTTCCACATTGGGGGCCAAATATTTACTTGTGAGTAATTTGACATAGGTTGTAAGTATATAGTCATGCAAAACACATTTCTACGTAAATCATTCTGGGAGAAAAAAACAGATAAAAAACTCCCAAGGAAAATAAAAAAAACTATCTTTGATCTGCATTTATGCTCCAGCAGTTCTTTTTCTAGAAATGGATAGCACCTTTCATAATAAGTCCTAAAGAATTGGATAGCAAATTTTTTCACAATGGCTTAACTAGATTATGTTCCTGAGTACAATGTTCTCCAGGTTCTGCTCATTTCACTTTCCAGTCTTCGCAATTTTTTCTGAGAGCATTTTGGTCATTTCTTAAAGCACAATAGTATTACATCTTAATCACATATAGCAATTTGGTCAGCCGTTCCCCACTTGATGAACATCCCCTTTCCACCACTACAAGAACTGCTATAAGTATTTTTTCTCCTTTTTTGTCTCTGGAACACAGACCTAGTAGTGGTATTGCATGGTTTATAGCTCTTTCAACAGATTTCCAAATTGCTCTCCAGAATGGTTGAATCAGTGTCTAACTTCAACAATACGTTAATGTTTTAATATTCCCCCCACTTCACCAACATTTGTCATTTTCCTTTTCTGTCGTATTAACCAATTTGACAGGTGTGAAATAGTTTAGAGGTTTTTTTTTAATTCACATTTCTCTAATCAAGTAGTGATTTAAAGCATTTTTAATATGACTATTCAGCTGTGGTCTTTTCATCAGGAATGCTTGGAAGCCCTCTATTTCATTGAATGTCCATTTCTTCCCCCTGAAAGTTTATACTCAATTTATTTACAGTTGAGAACCTACTATGTGCAGAGCATAGTGTGTCTCAATTATTAGAGATGATTTTCATAACACAACTGTATAACTATACTATACATATATATACATATATATATATATATATATATATATATATACATATATATATATATATATTTATATGAAAAACTAATTACAATGTAAAAGATTACATGAGTTCTTTGGAGAAGCTCAACAAAAGCTATGTCATATCTGAAGGGAAAAAAGCTGTTCCGGGGACTTAGGGCAGACTAAGTAAAAGAAAGAAGTGACATTTGAAACAGGTTGTTAAAGGAGGGCAAAAAGCTCAGGGGGAAGAAAAAGTGGGAGAACATTGCAAGTGTAAAAAACAAACATCCTACACAAAGACATGGAAGTGAGTAATCACAAGGTCTTTTCATTGGACAGAGTAGGTGGTGGGAAACTGTGAGACTGAGCTGAAAAGGAAGTGGGGCCAGACTCAGTGGGTGTTGATTTTGGAACTGGAGAGCAGAACTTTGAAGGAGGATTGAAGAATTTAAAGGGTGACTTAGGATTGTCACTGCAGTCCAAATAGAAGAATGTCACATGATTTTTGGTCGATGTTTGAAGTATGGATTTGGACATTTTTATCTCGGGCTAAGTGACGGAAATGGTGATTTGGATCATTGAGTTCTTAAATGATAATTTAGAAGTAAGAATCGATCGTACTTTTAACTGTTAGGACTTGAAATTGACTAAAGGTGCAGCTTTTAAAATAGGAAAATTATGCTGTCAGGTCAAAATGGAATTAAGACTAAATTTGGAAAAGTGGAAGTATGTGAAAAGTAATTTCAGTTGTAAATAAATCCTCTTGTAAGAGGTCTGTTATCACTTAAAGTGTTTTGCTTTGTCCATCGGTGTAAGAAAAAGCAAGTAAGAAAAAGTGAACACTACTGTCAGCATTTCCACATGCGTGTGGCTGGATACTATGCTTATCCAAAAATATGTCCTCCAGGCCGAGAATGTACAAGAGCTAGCACGTTGGGCCCAGAATTGAGTGTGAGGAGGAAGAGGAAGGCTACATTGCTTTGGGGATATTAAAAAGCTCCCATTTTGACCTGAGACTACCCACCCCAAGCCGTGGCTTCCTATTTACACAATATAGCATCCCATGAGTGCATACATCTTACCCAGGGGCATGTGCCCACACACACACTTACAGAGAAAGTACACTCTGACCCCTGGGGACACAAGAAGCTTCCATTCTAAAGAGGAAGATGATTCCCCAACCCTAACCAGAAAGGGGGTGGGGAGGGTTTCTGGGGGTATCAGAGTAGCACTAAGGGCAGATTCCAAGAAGAGGTCACCCATTAGGGCCCTCGGGGGGAAGTCAAAGGGCAGGGGAGAGTACAGAGGAGGGTCTTGAAATTTTGGTCCTAACGATTTTGCCAGTGTTGTTGCAGCAAGGCATGTAAAACCAAAGCAGTAACTTTGGAATAGGCTGGGCCCTGCAGGTTGGGGCCTTAGGACCTGTGACAGAAGGAGGAGAGCAGCTGGAGTGATGGGCTGAAAGCCAGAAAGACCTGGGGGTAAAAAGGCCCTTAGTCTCTCTACCTCGGGTCCTCATGTGCAAAATGGGGACAGACAGTGAGAGCCTCCCAGACCATTGTGAGGCTTAGGTGAGATCCCTGCCCTTAGTGCAGCACCTGGTGCTGGCTGGTGGCTGGGTAAATGGAGGGTTATTCTAGGAAGATGCCAGAGGGCCTTGTTTCTTGCTGAGAGAAGAGGATGTTCAGGGCAAGGATGGCCTTCCTGTAGCTTTGTATGGTTTGGGGGAGGGAAGGCCTTTGGGGTTCGGGATGCATGGGCTGGCCCGAAAGGGTAGACACCTGCATCAGTAGAGGGGACTTGGGACCCGGGAAATCAGGGCTGTGGGAGTTTTTCCACTGTAACTGCAAACACACAAATAGGGCTGAGTAGTAATTCTGAGAGGCAGTGATGGTGCAGAGGGAAAACTGGCTCCAGAGTGAGGAGGCCCCAAGGCCAACCTCCTTACACATTAGTTCTGATCTTGGGCAAATGGCCATTTCTTCCTCTTGGAGTTACCAATGCCAGTGAAACCCATAAGAAAGCTCTGTACCCTCCTCTGCTCTTTGGCCCCCTGGGGGCCCTAATGGGTGACCTTTCTTGGATTCTGCCCTTAGTGCTACTCTGATATCCCCAGAAACCCTCCCCACCTCTTTCTGGTTAGTGTGGGGAATCATCTTCCCTCTTTCAAATGGAAGCTTCTTGTGTCCCCAGGGGTCAGTGTAGCCTCTCTGTAAGTATGTGTGTGGGCACATGCCCCTGGGTAAGGTGTGTGGGCACCCATGGGATGCTGAATTGTGTAAATAAGAAGATATCTCTGTAATCTTGCCCACCCCTCTCCAAGGGAAATAGGGGGCAGAAGCTAGCTGCCCAGTTCTCCTTGACAGTGGGGCACTAGACTACAATTATATCTGTCCCACTAAGGATTGCTGATCCAGGAACGTGACTTTTAGGTTCAAAATGAAAGCAGATTCTGTTATCCTTTAATATAACTTTAAGCTTATGCCAGGTGGTTCAACTCCTTTCTGCCAAATGCTAGTTACACATAGTGAATAGTGAGCAACCCATTTATCCGGTTGTGGAAGTTAAACAGGTTAGAATACATAAGGAAACAGAGTAAATGAACTGTCCCCCCAGAAATCAGATCCCTCGGGCAAACCAAAGAGAAGGCTCAGGCTGATCCAAGAGAATTTCCCAGAAATCTCCAGGGAGTCAATAGGAAATAGGAGCCCGCTGAGGAGCCACCTTCCCTTACATTTCTGAGACTTCCAAAGCCTTTCTCCACATCCAAAAGAATCCATACGTGTCCTGGGCAGCGTGAAGAATTTCCTTCCCAAAGCCACTCAAATCAGCTTTTCTTCTTACAGTCACCTCATCAAGTTACCAAACAGGAGAGTGTCATATCAAAGGCCTCAGCCTTGGAAAGGAACTCCATTCACTGATCTCTAGGAGTAATGAAGGAAAAGCATTAGTGTTTGCTGTGCGCCAAGCGCTGGGACAGTCCCTGTCCTGCAGGAGCTTACGTTCTAATGGAGCCATATTTAAGGAGTGGAGAGAGACGGGGAGTTAAAAAGATGGTGAGCAGTTCCATAAGGCAGCTAATCAATGAGCCATTTCCAGAAGCAACAGTAGGGAGCTGGGTAGAGTGGAAGAGGAGTGCATTGAGCTCCTGCTGGGTGGAGAAGGTGAAGAGGCTGCTGGGCTTGAGTGGCTTAGGTCCTTGAAGACAGGACAGTCTGGCTGGGAAAGTGGACAGATGGATTTGCTGGAGTTCCATGGGCCCAGGAACGTCAAGCTGTAACTACGAAATGGCCGCTAAGAACATTAGCAGGGCGCTTTAATGGCTGAGAAGCTTTGCCTCATGAATTTTAACAAGTGCTCTCCATCTTTGATATATTGTGTGAGTTTTACTTTGCTGTTCTTCACATCGATCTGGAGTCATAGTAGATATATGCCTTATGTACATTCCCCCTCTTGAGACTGGGCAAACTAGCAATGTGGAAAGTTCAGCTATGAGAATTTGCCTCGTGTTAGGAGCCCTAAAATGATTTACTCATCCTGGGACAGAAATGTTAAATAAATCTTTAGAAGACAGCAAAAATGACTTTTTGTCATTATTTTTGAATTTTGGATATATTTACAGTATTTGGGAGACTGGAAGAGGGAATTTTGCAGGAGGTAAATGTAGAAAATATCTTAGTTCTTTCCAAATTGGGAAGAGCCTTGGTTATCTTGTCAATGGCTTCCAAGTCCACATGTAGTTTGACATCCAAGATTAGCTACTGTCAGTGGTATGCTGGGAAATATTTAACAACCAGCTCTCTTTAATTACCCATAATACATATTAAAATTTAATCTGCATTGTTAACATTTTCTACTTCATTTTCTTACATCTAAACAATCAGCAAAACAATAACTCAGTCCTGCTAAGTGAAATGAGCAGAACCAGGAGATCGGTGCACACGGCAACAAGAAGATTATACAATGATCAATTGGGATGGACGTGGCTCTCTTCAGCAATGAGAAGATTCAGAGCAGTTCCAATGATCTCATGATGAAGAGAGAGAGGACTGTGGGAAGTGAGGGTGGATCACAGCATAGTATTTTCCACTCTTTTTGTTATTGTTTGCTTGTATTTAATTTCTCATTTTTTCCTGTTTGATTTAATTGTTTTGTGCAGCAAGATAATTGTATAAATATGCACGCATATATTGGATTTAACATATATTTCTACCATATTTAACATGTGGTTTACTTGCCATCTAGGGGAGAGGATGGGGGAAGAGGGGGAAATTGGAAAACAAGGTTTTGTTGAAAGGGTTAATGTTGAAAAATTATCCATGCATATATTTTGAAAACAAAAAGCTTTAATTAAAAAAAAAATAGCTCAGTCCCTGATTTGTAGCATTCTAAATCCTTATGCTGAAAAATTTAAGTTGGCTCTTGGAAGCCTGTTTGAACTGACTCCAGCATACCCCTGGCTGTAGTACTCCTTTTTACAGAAATTCTAAGATTTAAAATTTTGAGAAGTGGTCCTAGGGAACTGAGATTTTCTGGAAAAGGAGGCTGATTTTCAAAGAGGCAGAAAACTAGAGACACAATTGCCAGCATTTGTTGGATTATGGGAAAAAGCAAAAGGAATTCCAGAAAAAAGTTTACTACTTCATTGATTACCCTAAAGCCCTTGTGTGGATAATGACAAAATGGGGCAAGTCCTCAGAGAGAGAGTACCAATTCACCTTGTCTCTTGAGGAACCCGTATGTGAATCAAGAACCACAATAGTACCAAACGTGTAACAGTTGATTGGAAAAATATCCGATCAAATATTGGAAAAAGTCTGATGATGTTTATTTTTTTTAAACTTATATGCACAGTACATCATGCAAATGCCAAGCTGCCTGAATCAAAAACCAGAGTTCAGGTTGCTGGGAGAAATGATAATCCCGCTGGTGGCAGAAAGTGAAGAGGTAAGAATGATGGAGGCAAAAATGCAGAATGTAAAAGTGGCTTGAAGCTTAGCATAAAAAAACCCTAAGATCCAGAGAGAGAACTATGGAGACTGAATGTAGATCCAAGCATAGCATTTTCACCATTTTTGGTTTAGGTTTTATTTTGTTTTGTTTTTCTTTCTTGTGACTTTTTTCCTTTTGGTCTTATTTTTCTTGCACAAAATGACAAATATGGAAATATGTTTAAAAGGATTGCACATGTTTAACCTATATTGGCCACATAATGAGAAGACAGGACCTTTTGGAAAAGACTACTGTTGGGAAAGATTGAAGGCAAAAGGAAAAGTGGATGACATGATGAGATAGAGTCATGAAAACAATGAACATGAACTTGGTCAGACTTTGAGAGAGAGAGGAGTATGATCAAAAGGCTGCTGTGCAAGAGTTGGACATGACCGAACAAAAACCTAAGTGAGCAATTTTCCCGAGAAGTCATTTGGATTTGATGTACATTTTTTTGGTATTCAATAGAGCACATTTACTATTCTATTAGAGTACCATTTTATTTTATAGAATTAGAAATGGAAGGTCCTCAGAGGCTAGTCCAGCCCTCCCTCCATAGCATTTATTAACAGAGATCTTCTTGAATACCTCACTATCTTAATACATTTTGGAAAAGCTCATCCTCGGTTAACTCCCCCTGCCCTGTCCTCTTATTTTTCTCCATATTTGTATAGGGTAGAAAAGGAGGACTCTTTTTGAACTTTGTATGGCCATCTTTGCATATACTTTTTTTCCCCCTTTTTTGCCCAAATTTAAAGATAGTTTTACTGGAAAGAGTATGTATTTTCCTTTGAAACAGCTGATTTCTTTCCTTGACTTTGCAAAGTCACTGAGATAGGAAATAAAGATTATATTTTAAGTAATATGTTCTCTCAACTTTAGCACATTGGTATTCAAGTGATTCATTTTGCAAGCCATTTTTCTCATGTGTACATTTGAGCTGCTTGGCCTGTGACCCACGATACGAGAAAGACCGGCATGAACATTTCAAAGTTATCCATCCTCTTCTTTTTACTTGGCCAAAATGATAATGATTTTGAGGGTAAAAATTTAACTAGCAAATTCTTCATTATGCTATAGGTTGTTGATAATTTTATGCTTGTGAACTTTTGGGAAAGTGGGCTTCAAAAAGACAAGACGGATAGTAATTTATTTAATTTAAAAAAAATTATAATTATAAAATTTTTTTGACAGTATATATGCATGAGTAATTTTTTTATTACATTATCCCTTGTATTCATTTTTCCAAATTTTCCCCTCCCTCCCTCCCTCTACTCCCTCCCCCCGATGACAGGCAATCCCATACATTTTACATGTGTTACAATATAACCTAGATACAATACATGTGTGCGAATATCATTTTCTTGTTGCACGTTAAGTATTAGATTCCGAAGGTATAAGTAACCTGGGTAGATAGACAGTAGTGCTAACAGTTTACATTCACTTCCCAGTGTTCCTTCTCTGGGTGTAGCTACCTCTGTCCATCATTGATCAGCTGGAAGTGAGTTGGATCTTCTTTATGTTGAAGATTTCCACTTCCATCAGAATACGTCCTCATACAGTATCGTTGTTGAAGTGTATAGTGATCTTCTGGTTCTGCTCATTTCACTCAGCATCAGTTGATTTAAGTCTCTCCAGGCCTCTCTGTATTCCTCCTGCTGGTCATTTCTTACAGAGCAATAATATCCCATAACCTTCATATACCATAATTTACCCAACCATTCTCCAATGGATGGACATCCATTCATCTTCCAGTTTCTAGCTACAACAAAAAGAGCTGCCACAAACATTTTGGCACATACAGGTCCCTTTCCCTTCTTTAGTATTTCTTTGGGATATAAGCCCAGTAGTAGCGCTGCTGGATCAAAGGGTATGCACAGTTTGATAACTTTTTGGGCATAGTTCCAGATTGCTCTCCAGAATGGCTGGATTCTTTCACAACTCCACCAACAATGTATTAGTGTCCCAGTTTTCCCACATCCCCTCCAACATTCGTTATTTGTTCCTGTCATCTTAGCCAATCTGACAGGTGTGTAGTGGTATCTCAGAGTTGTCTTAATTTGCATTTCTCTGATCAGTAGTGATTTGGAACACTCTTTCATATGAGTGGAAATAGTTTCAATTTCTTCATCTGAAAATTGTTCATATCCTTTGACCATTTATCAATTGGAGAATGGTTTGATTTCTTATAAATTAGGGTCAAGACTGATAGTAATTTAAAGGAGTTTTTTTCTGTTTTGAGACTGAGTCTCTCGAGTTTTCCCAGTGGAGGGGCTGTGGAATGCCATTCTGATCTCCAGGGAAATTTTAAGGGCTGTTTTTGAGCTGGCTCCAACTTCCCTAGGCATTCTCCCTCTTCCCCTCCATGTTGATGTTGGACCTAGTGTGAACATCCCTGGATACTTAGCCCTCCGCAAAAGTAACCAGCTCCAGTGATCCACTGACTTCAGCCTTCCTAGGAGGAGGAATTACAGATGTGTGCCTTCACACCTAGCCTCAAGTTTTAAAATCAGGGTTTTTGAGGAAGAATAGCAGGCTTGGAGACAAGGAGAATTTTTAAAGATGAACTTGGAAACTATTGGTTAAATGACCTTTTTTTTTGGTATGATAATCTCATTTTAGAAATATTGAGCTTGCTGGATTTTTTTACTTTTCTCCTTATTTTATATTCTTGGTACACACATGGTACCTGTGTTACACACACAGCTAACAGATCACTTTCCACACAATAACCTTATCCCAGCAATTTCATTTGTCTCTCTAGTGGAAGTGGGGAAAGGGAGTACTAGAGGGAGTGATGTAGAGTGACAACTGTGATTGGATCTGCTTGCAATATAAAATGGTGAGCTTTTGTTGGTAATATAGGGAGAATAGTTTATAATAATGAATAATTTTTTAACCTTTTGAATATAAATAGTATACAAGCAAAATATAACCTAAGATTTGTAATATTCAAGTACTCAGTGAATAAAGCATTATAATCTTGAGAAGATGGTCAGGTTTGTAGGATATTTTTGTTTTAGCAAAGTTCCTTCATTGCAATGATGATTAAAATAAAATCCTTTCTAACAACAGGCTATCTTATTTATGCCATGTTTTGAATGATTTCTTTTAATTGCCCCTATGCTCCTTCATTTGTCTTTGCCACAGATATCCTGTTCCTAGACTCATTTGGACTTTTCTTTCTTTTCTTTTCTTTTTCTTCTTTTCTTTTCTTTTCCTTTCCTTTCCTTTCCCTTTCCCTTTCCCTGTCCCTTTCCCTTTCCCTTTCCCTGTCCCTTTTCTTCCCTTTCCCTTTCCCTGTCCCTTTTCTTCCCTTTCCCTTTCCCTGTCCCTTTTCTTTCCTTTCCTTTCCTTTCCCTTTTCTTTTTTCTTTTTCTTTTTTTTTTCCTGAGGCTGAGGTTAAGTGACTTGCCCAGGGTCACAGAGGTAGGAAGTGTTAAGTGTCTGAGACCACATTTGAACTCGGGTCCTCCTGAATTCAGGGCTGGTGCTCTATCCACTGCGCCACCTAGCTGCTCTTCATTTGGACTTTTCATTTTAATCTTTCAGAACAGAATAGTTTTCTGTAGTTGCCTTCAAAAAAGTCATCCAGTAAATATTATTAGGAGCAATTATATTGAAATTCTAGAAAGAAAAGATTCTAGATGGAAAGAATTTTAATCATCAGCTGAATTGTTTCCTCTTCCTAGAATCCATGTTTGTTTGTTTTTTATTGTTTTATTATTTTTTCTGGTTATACATGTACATTAATTTTTTAATATTCACTTTGGGTATCATGTTGGGAGAGAAAAATCAGAACAAAAGAAAAACAATGAGAGAAAAAAACAATAAAAAGAAAAAATAAACATAGCATGTGTGGATTTACTTTCAGTCTCCATAGTTATTTTTCTGCATGCGGATGGCATTTTCTGTCCAGTCTATTGGGATTGCTTTGGATAACTGAACCACGGAGGAGAACCGAATCTTTCATAGTTGATCATCCAGCTGTCTATGTACAATGTATTATTGGTTCTGCTTGTTTCCCTCAGCATCTGTTTGTGTAAATCTTTCCAGGTCTCTATAAAACGATCTTGTTCATCATTTTTTATAGAACAATATTCCATGTGCTACAACTTGTTCAACCATTTTCCAGTTGATGAGCATCCACTCCTTTTCCAGTTCTTTGCTACCACAAAAAGAGCTGCTACAAACGTTCTTGCACATGTGGTTCCTTTTTCCTCCTTTATGATTTCCTTGGGATACACCCAGTGATGGCACTGCTGGGTCAAAGGGCACAGCTTTATAGTAGGTCCGTGTTTTGTGAAGGGAAGGAAGGTAAAAGGAGAGTCTTGTCCTCCTCCATCCCTTTACAGTAGTGTCCTTCACTGTCCCTGAATCTCCAAATGATATCTGACCTGAGTGACTGAGAGTAGGAACAGGAGGCACAAACTGAGGGAAAACTGCTTCTGTTTCCTATTACCCCTATTGGGGGTGTAGAAAGTGCAGTGTAAGGGTCCTTGGAGTTAGGAAGACCACCTTGGTCTCTGAGGAGGTTGGGGATTAGTTTCACAGCTTAGCTCATTTCCTACATAATGTTCCTAGTCCCTAGAGGCTTTTTCAGAATTAGAGATGGACAAATATACCAGAAGCATCCCTGCAGCTACCTGACTGGAGGAGTAGAACAGGAGTGAGGAGGCTGAGCCCCTGGACCTCAGGCTCATGCTCCTTGCCAAAGGGTGTGCTGGCCGGGCTCCATCTTTCTAGAGCAGCTAGAGCATACTGACAGGGAAATCGGGGGGCTCACCTTCTGGGACTCCTCTCTGGGACTGGGCTAAGGAGGTAGGAGCTCAGGGGGGCAGGCAGCCATCAACCTTGACACTTCCTATGTACCAGGCGCTGTACTTAGTGACTGACCAGTTAGGAGCAAGAGAGTGGTCCAGCGGGCGTCGGAAGGCCCAAGGAGTGGCCATCTGGGTCCTGCTTCTCGCTCCTTCTCCATCCCAATCGCTACCACCAATCATTTACTTTCCATTTTTCCTCTCCAGTCCAATGAGGAGGAGGGGATGCAACAAAAACTTTTTTTGTCCCTTTTCTGATAGCAGGTAAATTTGAAATCTTGATTTCATTGTTTACTTTCATTTCGATGCTTTTTAAGCTCATTAAAGACCCAGTGGCTTCCTACCTTATGAATGTGTGCAATGAGAGAGAACGCTACAATTCAAGAAGCAAAGGAGATTTTTAGATTTTTTTTCCCACAGTGAATGTTAGATGACAGTATATTAGAGAGCTTACGGAATTTAGTAAAGGTGAATCAAAGAGTGTTCATGCCCTGGACTTACTTTTTTTCTCAAGGTGGGAAAGGGGACAAACTGGAAAGCTTGTGGGCTGTAGACGATAACTTGTTTTTTTGCATTTACTGCTTTTAGCCCAAGATCGAGGCAGCCTGGTCAGGATGAAGAAAGGTGTCTCTGTCTCCCTTTCTCCTGTCTTTCTTCTCCATCTCTGTTTCTCTTTCTCTGTGCCTTTGTCTTTCTGTCCATGAAATGAATAACTACACAAATAATTTGGCATCCTAGGAGGAAAAAGAACCTTAGTGTTTCAAAAATTCCTACATTTCCATTAGTTTCATGCAAGTACTTGGATGGAACTGCAACTAGTTGGTCAGCTGTCATTGTTTATTGGGGGATAGAGGGACCCCTAGTCTCCTCTGAAACACTCTCCCTAGTAGAACATCTATATCCCCATCTGCCTATATCTATACATTAAATGAAATTATATGGGTAAAGAGTTTAGCACCGTGCCCAACACACAGCCAACGCTTCATGTACCTTTAAAGATAGGGCTGATTGTCATCCTTACTTTATCTCTATCATCCGTATATGATCTACGTGCCTATGTGCATGTATATCTGCATGCACATAGCGTGAGTGCATTCTATATCATATGACTACTTCTAGTTTGACATTCTTCCACAGTCTCAGAAAAACAGTCCATCCAAAAATACACCAGGAATTGAAAGGGTAATTATTCAGCACAAAATGTTAATAGAAAACACAACACAAGCCACAATCAAATGTAATTATTTTTCAGTTGAATTGAAAATGCTTCTGGGTTGCCAGGAAGGAGAAAGGAAATTTGTCTCTGGTGTCTAAAAAGAGGCAAAGATTTAAAAAGATCTTTTTGCCTTTGTAATCCCCTGGGGGGTTGGGGGAGAATGTAATCCAGCTTCGCCAAGAAACTAAGAATGGAGAACAGCTACTCAAAGCCCTGCTTATCTGGAGATCTCGAAGAGATACAACATTGGAGTAAGAGTCTGAGTAAAAAGATGCCAGTCCCGGCCCAGACCATCATTTTCTCATCACCCTTTCTCTTCTCCCATCCAGCCTCGTTCATTTACCGGATGAGCTTCCTAAGCTTGCACTTTTCAATACATTTAAAATCCGGGATTTTTGTTCTTGAATATATGTTATCTTAATGGAAGAATTTCAAATTAAATTTTCCTGATACCCAAAAAGAAATTCTTTCCAAAAAGCAATTGATTTGTGTAAGCATTTGATAAATGCTTGTTCAGTTGCATCGGATTGTCAATAACAATAGTGTTGCTTGTAACAAAGCCATCTGGGAAACTACATTTTGGCCCAATTTGTAAAAAAAATAATCTTCTTGAACATGTAAACTTTTTAGGAAACAAGAAGCACAGGCTAAATAACTTGAGAGTGCTAAGTTTTTGGCTGGCGGAGAAGTAGTTTTTTATGTTCACTTTTTTATATTCTACTTATTCAAATCAAGTAAATAGCAAGTCTTTATTAAGGGCCTACTATTTGATTGACACTATGCAAAGGGCTGGGGATATAAAGGAAAAAAAAGGCCTCACTAGTTATTGTTCTCAAGGAGGACAATATGAAGGGAAAATATGCAACCAACCATGTGCAAACATGATAAAAAGTGGGGCAATTGGAGATACTCTCAGAGGAAAGACTCTAGCATTAAAGGGGTCCAGGAAGGGCTTCTTGCACAAGTTGGAATTTTAGTGAAGACTAGAAGGAAGTCAGGAAGTAGAGATGAAAGAGGGACAGCCGGCATGGGGGTCAGCCAAAGCAAAGGCTGGAAGGATCATTCTTTATCTAGAGAGAAAGTATCATTCTAGGAATATCCAGGAGGGGAGTTCCAGGAAAAGAAGTTAATATGTCATGTGTTCTCTGGTGAATGTGACTTAGAACCACAAAATCTCAGAGCTGGAAGAGACTTTAGAGAGTATTTTGTCTTTATCCAGAGCTAAACAGTGGCAGAGCTGTTTCTCTATCTCTGTCTCTCTGTCTCTATTTTCCATCTCTCTCTCTCTCTCTCTCTCTCTCTCTCTCTCTCTCTCTCTCTCTCTCTCTCTCTCTCTCTCTCTCTCTCTCTGTCTCTTTTCTCCCTCTCTCTGTCTCTGTCTCTGTCTCTCTGTCTCTGTCTGTCTCTCTCTCTCTCTCTCTTTTCTCCCTCTCTCTGTCTCTGTCTCTGTCTCTCTCTGTCTCTGTCTCTCTGTCTGTCTCTCTCTCCCTCTCTCTTTTCTCTCTCTCTGCCTCTCTGTCTCTCTCTCTGTCTCTGTCTCTCTCTCTCTCTCTTTTCTCCCTCTCTCTGTCTCTGTCTCTCTCTGTCTCTGTCTCTCTGTCTCTGTCTGTCTCTCTCTCTCTCCCTCTCTCTTTTCTCTCTCTCTGCCTCTCTGTCTCTCTCTCTGTCTCTGTCTCTCTCTCTCTCTCTCTCTTTTCTC